>NC_085989.1:6722500-6970000 GCF_030014385.1 Trichomycterus rosablanca
GTTGCATTAATGTTCAGGTGTTACTTCGGGTAAAACAGAAGCGCTAATCAGAATTGCTCTCGGCTTTAGAATGTAATGATATTAATTCATTTTTTTATTCATTTGTTTTCACTTCGCTTTATCCAGACCTGAATCACAGTGAGAAATACAGCCAGTACAGGGTGTCAATCCATTGCAGCTCATAAGCATTTGGGCAATCAATCCAACTTCTGCACGTTTTGGCAGGTAAACAGTTTTTTTAAATAAAGTACATAAAAAAATATTATGGATGGATGAATGGACGATTGGATAGAATGGATGGATGAACAGAGGGACAGACGGATGGATGGATGAATGGATGGATGGGCAGAGGGACAGACGGATGGATGGAAGAATGGATGGATGAACAGAGGGACAGACGGATGGATGGATGAATGGATGGGCAGAGGGACAGACGGATGGATGGATGGATGGGCAGAGGGACAGATGATGTATGGATGGACGAACGGACAGATGGACGGATGGACTGACAAACGGTTAGATAGACAGACGAGTGGACAGATGGATAGACAGACAGACTGATAACTGGATGGATATATTAACTTTGTTATATTAACTTTGTGGGTATACAAGTGCTCAAATATCTCAAATATGAGGAGTGAGATACTTGCTAGTGTCAATGTTCTTGTATAAGTGTATCAGGTGCAGCAGCATTGCTTAAAATCCCAACAACACTGCTGCACCTGAAACCCATTTAACAATACAACACACACAATCATGTTATTACTATGTTTATGTCATTGCAGTGCTGAGAATGGGTGGCTACCTAAATATCATCTAGAGGTGTACACCAGTGACAGTGGTAGCCTAATGGGTAGGGCTTTCAACTGAAAGGGCCTTAACTTTTGGGCCCTTGAGCAAGGCCCTTAACCCTCTCTGCTCCAGGGGTGCTGTACAATGGCTGACACTGTGCTCTGACCCAATCTTCCAAACAAGCTGGGATATGCAAAGAAAGAAGAATCCATTTCTCTATCCATCCATCCATCATCCATCCATCCTTCCATCCATCCGTCCAGCCGTCCATCCATCCATCCATCCATCCATATGTCTATCCGTCCATTCATATGTCCGTCCGTCCATCCATCCATCTGTCCGTCCATCCATTCGTCCATCCATCCGTCCGTCCATCCATACATCCATCCATCTGTCCATCCTTCCGTCATCCATCTATTTGTCCATCCATCCATCCATCCATCACAATCAACATTCCAATTCATCAGTTGAGGTTAAAGCTCTGTGCAATCCACTATAGTTCCTCCACACCAGACTCATCAATTCATGCTTTTTGGGCATCACTGCGTGTACAGGAGCACAGTTACAGTGTATCACAAAAGTGAGTACACCCCTCACATTTCTGCAGATATTTAAGTATATCTTTTCATGGAACAACACTGACAAAATGACACTTTGACACAATGAAAAGTAGTCTGTGTGCAGCTTATATAACAGTGTAAATTTATTCTTCCCTCAAAATAACTCAATATACAGCCATTAATGTCTAAACCACCGGCAACAAAAGTGAGTACACCCCTAAGAGACTACACCCCTAAATGTCCAAATTGAGCACTGCTTGTCATTTTCCCTCCAAAATGTCATGTGATTTGTTAGTGTTACTAGGTCTCAGGTGTGCATAGGGAGCAGGTGTGTTCAATTTAGTAGTACAGCTCTCACACTCTCTCATACTGGTCACTGAAAGTTCCAACATGGCACCTCATGGCAAAGAACTCTCTGAGGATCTTAAAAGACGAATTGTTGCGCTACATGAAGATGGCCAAGGCTACAAGAAGATTGCCAACACCCTGAAACTGAGCTGCAGCACAGTGGCCAAGATCATCCAGCGTTTTAAAAGAGCAGGGTCCACTCAGAACAGACCTCGCGTTGGTCGTCCAAAGAAGCTGAGTGCACGTGCTCAGCGTCACATCCAACTGCTGTCTTTGAAAGATAGGCGCAGGAGTGCTGTCAGCATTGCTGCAGAGATTGAAAAGGTGGGGGGTCAGCCTGTCAGTGCTCAGACCATACGCCGCACACTACATCAAATTAGTCTGCATGGCTTTCACCCCAGAAGGAAGCCTCTTCTGAAGTCTCTACACAAGAAAGCCCGCAAACAGTTTGCTGAAGACATGTCAACAAAGGACATGGATTACTGGAACCATGTCCTATGGTCTGATGAGACCAAGATTCATTTATTTGGTTCAGATGGTCTCAAGCATGTGTGGCGGCAATCAGGTGAGGAGTACAAAGATAAGTGTGTCATGCCTACAGTCAAGCATGGTGGTGGGAATGCCATGGTCTGGGGCTGCATGAGTGCAGCAGGTGTTGGGGAGTTACATTTCATTGAGGGACACATGAACTCCAATATGTACTGTGAAATACTGAAGCAGAGCATGATCCCCTCCCTCCGGAAACTGGGTCGCAGGGCAGTGTTCCAGCATGATAATGACCCCAAACACACCTCTAAGACGACCACTGCTTTATTGAAGAGGCTGAGGGTAAAGGTGATGGACTGGCCAAGCATGTCTCCAGACCTAAACCCAATAGAACATCTTTGGGGCATCCTCAAGCGGAAGGTGGAGGAGCGCAAAGTCTCGAATATCCGCCAGCTCCGTGATGTCGTCATGGAGGAGTGGAAAAGCATTCCAGTGGCAACCTGTGAAGCTCTGGTAAACTCCATGCCCAGGAGAGTTAAGGCAGTTCTGGGAAATAATGGTGGCCACACAAAATATTGACACTTCAGGAACTTTCACTAAGGGGTGTACTCACTTTTGTTGCCGGTGGTTTAGACATTAATGGCTGTATATTGAGTTATTTTGAGGGAAGAATAAATTTACACTGTTATATAAGCTGCACACAGACTACTTTTCATTGTGTCAAAGTGTCATTTTGTCAGTGTTGTCCCATGAAAAGATATACTTAAATATCTGCAGAAATGTGAGGGGTGTACTCACTTTTGTGATACACTGTATAATGGAACAGGAAGGGCTCAGTAACAATGAAGGGTGTCCACATACTTTTAGTCATATAGTGTACACAGTTATTAGCCTAAAAATGAATGTCATGAAATGCTTTGAATAATACTCTAGCCTTGTTTTTCAAGGTTAAAAAAAAAAATAATAATTTGTAGCATTTTATAAAAGACCTACACCGACACTCCAGTGCTCATGTAGATACATTACTGAGGAAGAAAATCCTCTTCTGCACCTGAAAAGTAAAAATCAGTCATTGACATTTCTTTGAGTATTGCTTCCAAGCCACCAATATTAATCACACGCCATCTGACATTTTCCCTGAATGCTCATTGGCTGCAGGTGTCAGCCAGTCAAAACAGCAGTGGGCTTTAGATGTGCCTGTGTGTCTGCCTGGGCTTTCTGGAAATCAACAGCTCTTGATCTTGTGAATAAATGTTAAGGATGCAAACAAAGAGAAACTGAGGGTGAACAGATAGCTTTAGAATAAGAAACTCAATACTGTGTACTATAAGTACTGTATGTAGACATCCTTTCTATTTATTGATATTAAGTTTTTCAGCCACACTCATTGCTAGAAGTGTAAAAAAAAACTGCTCATTTAACTCAACAGAGGCTGCCACTCATGTTTAGTCCAACAAACTCCAACAAGCTAATGGTCAGAATCCTGTATATTTGGACAGTGGGGACCCATTGGTGATCTTTTTTCATTGATGGATGGTGTACTGGAGGATTAAATAAAAAAAGCAACAGGTGGTCTCCAGTCAACAACTGTAAAAGTGCATCTATATAGGAGTTGTAGCTCAACATCTTATGATTTTGACACTTAAGAACACAAGGAATTGTAGCAGCTTTTTATATTGGGAAAAAATCATGAGAAATGTACAAAAAAAAAAAAAAACCATACGCAAACAAACAACAAAAAATAAAACAAAGGGGATAGGTGTTTTGAAAAATGTAAATTATATTAAAGTTTAACATTATTGTAACATTTAAGTCTTATGTTGGGGTAAATTTATCACATTTAAAACACATATTTATTACCTTATTAAAATGCTTATTATTTATTATTGTATGCTTTGTTTATTAAAGTGAAACAACAACAAGCACAATAATAATAAAAAAAATTACATATGAATACAAATTGTATAATATTAACATCAATAGTAATAATATTGACATTAATGTTAACAATATGGCGCAGCGGTAAAATACAGTAGCACACCAGAGCTGAGATTTCAAAAACATCGTATTGAATCTCAGCTCTGCCATCCGGCTGGGTTGGTGGGCCACATGAACAAGGATTGGCTGTTATTCACAGGGTGGGGCAAGCTGGATCGGGTTCCCCATAACTAATGCAATTACGACCTCTACTGGCTGATTGAGGAATAATGCTGATCAGGGTGTGGCTGTCTGTGCTCAAGGCTGATCCGCGTATGAACTCACCCCATGCAGGTGAAAAGATGCAGTCAGCAGTGGAGGGTTGTATCGGTAGAGGTGAAGCGTAACGCAGTCAAGGTAAATGGATATGACTAGATTAGGGGGGAAAATTGGGGGAAAAATTGGAGAAAAAAAAGAAAAAAAACCTAAAAACATAATATAAATAATACTTATAATTAATAATAGAATTAATAATAATAATAATAAAATTTATAAATGAAAAAATCTACTGTAAATGTAACAGTAGGTAAATTGAATAAATGAATAAAAGGTAAATTGTCAGAATTCCATTTGAACAGTCAAATCAAAATATTATTGTCTGCACCTTTGTTATTGTGCCTGTAACATGCCTACAACTGTTATTATTATTTTATTTTATTAAATGTATTATTTTGTTTTATTTTTAATTAAGTGTGCTAAAAGGCACTTTCTTTTCAGCTAACAAAATCAGGTGCTATTTATTTTATTTTGGACAGTTTCAAATCATTTTCATTTAAAATAGCTTAATTTCCATGGTCACACTGAGTTATAAGACTAACTAGCATTTAATTGATTATTAATCATAAAAGTCTACCAATCAATCTAATAGGTTCACTATTGTTCCGTTCTACAGTCTCTCTCTCTCTCTCTCTCTCTCTCTCTCTCTCTCTCTCTCTCTCTCTCTCTCTCTCTCTCTCTCTCTCTCTCTCTCTCTCTCTCTCTCTCTCTCTCTCTCTCTTTCATCAGATTGCTAACAGCAGCTTCTCTTTTAAACCTTTAGGGAATTCAAATAGCTTTTGTCGGGGCCAATTTATCCATTAGGACACCGAATCTTTATTCTCTATTCTTTTCCTCTGGACTGTCCTTCAACAGCTAATATCTTCTCCAGAACAATAGAATCCATTTAAGGCTCAAGTGATCCCAGAATGCTTCGTGTCATGAGCTATTTTTATATGCCATTTTTAAAGTTTTTAAGCAAGGGCGTGTTTTCTGAGCAGCGTATTTGGGCTTCATTTGTAAGTACAAACACTCACTCACTCACCTTCTTAATCGCTTATCCAGTTCGAGTCGCGGGGGGGGGGGGGGGGGGGGATTCCTGGAGCCTATCCCAGCTTTTCAATGGGTGCAAGGCACACAGTAACACCATCGCAGGGTGCCAGTCCATCGCAGGGCAGACACATATACACACACACACACACACCTGACTTAACCTGACTGCATGTTTCTGGATGGTGGGAGCTCCCGGAGAAAACCCACGCAGGCCACTGTGCCGCCCCTTGTATTAATTCTCGGAGCAATTTACAGCTGCCAGTCAACCTACTGGGATATTCTGAAAGCTGGGAGAAAACCCTGCTTTCTGCCAATCAAAGGCCTTACACAGCATTTGAAGACCTCACCCACATAGTCCGGTCATCCCGCCCTAGCAGAACCGTGTCTGCTGCAGGCACTGCCAATAATGCCCGCTAGATAGTGCCCAGTCCATCGATCCCTTCCCATTCATCTATAACTAACTGAATTCGCACATTAGGCAAGTCTCATGCATGGAGAATCACTCACTTCTGTACAGGCATCTCGGGGTACTAACCAGGGTCCTTACACAGCATCGAATGCCCCACCTCCTTTTTTAGTCTGGTCTTTAGTCCAGTCCCACCTTGAAGACTTTAGTGGCCAATTTTGTCTGCTTTTTGGACACCAAGCCGACCAGTAGCAGAGCGGAGATTCAAACTTGGGGAGCTCAGAATCCCAGCACTTCATAAATTCTGCAAGTGCTGCCGGACTGATGACTCTCAGAGCTATAAAAATCTAAATAGACCAGAACTAAAAGGACACACCACATTTCACCACAAGACAGAAAAAGAAACAAAGAAATCAGCATCGACAGAAAGAGTAGGCGATGCAGTAGGGTTGTTTTGCTGTCTGATTCTTATTTTTGACCCAGTGATGCATTTAAAATCAGATCTGATGTTGGCCTAACTTAGGGCAGAGTCCTAAATAAGGAAAATCTCTGAATGTTTTGTCTGAATATTGGAAACAAGATACACAGATGTTCTGTTTTACACAACAGAGCAGCTTATAGGGGGCGATGCTCACACTTTTACAGGTGAGAGGAAACACTGAGAATAGAACAATGTGCAAATTTTATTCAAGACAGATTTGAAACACAAGCTGTCATTCCATTCAGACAGGCATAAATATTAATGAGAACAGAGTTAAATAAAGGGGCATTCCAATGAATCTGTGTTATTTATACATTATCTGTATAAATGTATAGGAAAATTAACTTTAAAATGCATTTTTTAATTAAACAGTGTCCTGCACATTGATTTAATTGCAAATTTAGGGTATATCATTTAAAATGTTCATAAAAACCCTGTAAAACACTAAAAAATAGTATTTTTAATATCCCCACTCTCTAACACTACTCTCTACAATGAAATATAATGAGTTAAATCTTTCAGAAATGCTTTTTCCTTGTGTTATTTGGTGTCTCCATATCGCATCTATGTTTTCATTATTTATTTTCCATAAGTTATGTACGTATAATAATGTGATTAGAATAAATTTTTCATTCATGCCCCCAGGTTTTTAAGACTCAGTCCTGTTACCCTAACACACATGTCAAACTCAAGGCCTGCGGGCCAAATCCCCCCCCCCCCCCCCCCCCCCGCGCCATTTTATGTGGCCCGTGAGAGCTTAAAAGACGTATGATTGTCTTAAAATACACTGTAAAATCGTACATAAACATCCAATTTTTACCCAATTGCATTATGCTTCCTCTCCACTGGAGCTGACCCACGCCCCGACTGAGGAGAGCGAGACTGTCACACGCCCCCTCCGACACATGTGCAGTAGCCGACTGCATCTTTTCACCTACATGAGGCGAATTCATATGTGGATCAGCTTGTTTTTTTAACCGCTGCACCACCTGAGCGGCCCTTGCTGTCTGTTTTTATCTATTTTTTTTTTACTGTCCAAACTTTTTTTGAAATACAGGTTATATAAAATGAGCTATGACATTATGAAAGGCTTAGATGTCCAAGAGAGAAATGCATTCTTGTAGCTGACTTATTCTTGTCATCTTCTTTTTTATGAGGTTTTCTATTCTGTTTCTTTCTTCTAGACTAATCATGTTTGAAAAAGAGATCATTATATGAACATGTAACAATGGCTACTTGTTACCGTTTGGCATTTTGGTGCAGATTTTTTATGGTCACTTATTTTAGAGAGACTACAGACATAAATCCCTGCAGTGTCACAATCACACTGCAAACAATAATGTTTTGTGGTTTATGCATTAATTTCTACGTCAGAGCTGCTCTAAGAAAAGAATGATCATGCTCTCAGTTGTCAGGACCCAGGTCATCATTGGACAGGTACGTGCCATCGCTTCCATTAATAGCTACCTTGCCGCCATGTGTCATCCTGCCCACATGAATAATGTTCTGTCATGTTTAGTGAATTACGTAACTCACTAATCACACTGCAGTGAAAGGTTAAGGAATGTCACCTCTCATCGCTGAATGAAAGAATATTGGTATGAATACACAGTAATGAATCCATGTAAAGTATACAGAAACATACCCTACACTACATGGTCAGAAGTATGTGGACACAAGACCTTGACCTTGTTTTTAATTTCATTCCAAGACCATTCTGGGACAGTTTTTCACAATATTTGGAGGCTGTCTGTGAAATTCTGTGAAATTCTATTCAGTCAAAAGAGACTCAAATGATTTTTGAAGTTGGCCACTGATGTTGGACAAAATGACCTGGCTCAGGATCAACTGCCAAATTCATCCAATTCATTTAAAAAGTGTTCACTGCGAACACACCAAACTAGTCGAACCATGTCTAAGTACTTTGCTTTGTACACACAGGCGTAGTCATGTTGGAACAGGAACACAACCACCAAATTACCACTGTTGGGCCCTTAAACTAGGGCCTCAACCCTCACTTGTATGAATTTAATTTGGTTACATTTGTATGTTGTTTTGGATGAAAAAGCAACTTCTAAACGTCTACATTTCTTCTTTGATTGTGTTTTTTTAAATGCATTTTCTCCCCATTTTCCTCCTGATTTAGCGCACTTAATTTTGTCTTCCGCTGCTGAGAGATACCAGATTGCATCCAAGAAGAGCACGTCACTGTACACGCCTCTTCCGACACGTGTACAGCCCTCGTCTTCTTGCCCCTGCATTCTGCACAGGCGTCTCTTCCGCCAATCAGGGTCCTTACACAGCGTATAAAGACCCACCCACCATGCAGATACGGTGGCCAGTTAGTATCTGCTGCAGGCCCTGCCAATTATGCCCGCCAGATGGCACCCAGCCGACCGGTGGCAACACCGAGTTTTAAACCAAGGAGTTCAGAAATTTGGTGCTGGTGTGTTAGCGGAATATCCCGCTGTGCCATCTGGGTGCCACTGCTTTAATTGTTATGGAAGTAATGGCTTATTGAGTACTGGACTAGGTACTGGACTATTGGAGGTTTCAAACCTCACCACCAAACTTCCACCACTGGGTCCCTAAGCAAGGCTCTTTACCCTACATTGGTAGATTAAAATAGCATATATCAAATGACAACATGTAAATTTTTTTTAATCAATAGGATGCCATATCTGGAGCTTCTTGCATGGCGGTGTGTAAGCCCACGCCGATGTAAAGCTTGTTTGACTGTGAACATTATCACTTGTGTACAGATGTAGACAATGTAATGATTGTAATAATGATCTTTTACATTAATGTGCTCCATCACATTAATGTGGCAGACATTAGAACTGTGCCAGTATGATTAATAAGCAAGAATTATACCTGACACCACTGCTCTGATTATTCTCTCTAATTTATAATTACCCACACTGCACTTCATCCTGCTTCACCACCACTATAGCTACATCATTACAGCATCTACATGTAGTAAAAAACATTGTTTTGCACGTTTTACAATACCTATTTTGAAAAGAAATATATATTTCTACAACAGACATAATTTGACTAGAACTCCACGGAACACAAAACTCCGACATCGATCCTGTTAAACAGCTCTAAGAGTAAAACAGAATTTTCTAGAGGAAGACATTCTATTCTATCTTCCTCGGCTGCTCCCGTTAGGGGTCGCCGGTGAATCGTGATCCACATTATTGATTTGGCACAGTTTTTACACTGGATACCCTTCCTGACACAACCCTCCCTATTTATCCAGGCTTGGGACCGGCACTACAATGCACTGGTTTATGCATCCTGGTGGCTAGGTACCTATAGGACAATTCAGTGTCTCCAGTTAGCCTGGCTGCATGTTTTTGGACTGTGGGAGCACCCGGAGGAAACCCACGCAGACAGGGGGACAACATGCACATGCAACTCCACACAGAAAGGACCCGGACCGCCCCACTTGAATCCAGGACCTTCTTGCTGTGACGCGACAGTGCTACCCACAGTGCCGCCCTTTCTAGAGGGAGACACTGACCATTTTAATTATTAGTAGTTGTTATTATCCAGTCTTGTGACAGCAGCATAATGAATTCAATCATACAGGGTCACCTTACATTATTAATTTAGTGATTTAGAATGCTATATAATGTCATTTAACCTTTTAGCTTTGCTTCCCAAATAATAACTGTTGGGGTTTTTATATATTAATGAATGTATTTATTATCTGATTTTTTTTTTAATAAATTCTGTTTATCAGAAAAAAAATAGAGTGATAAATATAATAATAATATAAATAATACCAATAATATAAATAATACCAATAATAAAAATAATACCTTTAATAATAATAATACTTATAATAATAATAATAATAATACCTATAATAAAAATAATAATAATACCTCTAATAATAATAGTACCTCTAATAATAATAATAATAATAATAATAATATTTATAATAATAATAAAAAAAATAATAATACCAATAATAAAAATACCTATAATAATAATAATACTTATAACAATAATAATACCCATAATAATAATAATAATAATAATAATAATAATAATAATAATAATAATAATAATAAAATTGACAAGCTTTATTTATATAGATGGTGTAATGTGTAAAAAGGAATAAAACATTAATTAAAAGCTAATCTAAACAGGTGGGAGCATCATCCAGAGCCCTCAGGTCATAAGGAAAAGGAGTTTCCACCACCATATTTTACATTGGTATGTCATTACCTAGCCAATGTAATTTGTTGTCTTTTTTCTCACACATAGTGCTAATAATATACATTATAAAACTTTATTAAACTTTCATTAAAGCTGCTTCCAAGTAATGCTTTTTGTGTTACGCCCTGTGGTGGAAAAACCCTTAATGAAATAGCACATGGACTGGATTATGATTAGAAAAGAGTTTTATTCGCATTTGGAGACTCTGTGAATGGAATTAGCTGGAAAGAAAATAATCACCCAATAATCACCCTTTATACTCTCATCAGTGACCTTGTAGGACAGTGGAAGGAACTGGTCTAAACCAGTTAGAACTGGGTTTGGAGGTCATACAATGTAATTGACATTCTTCTTGTCACATACACCACATTAACATCCAGTAACTTTCCATTGTAGCAGTATTTTTGGAATATTGGAATATGACTACTGGCCATCATGCCCTAAATATATCTACAAGTTTTAAGTATCAATTATGCTTGACTTATGAACGTTATCTAAAGTACAGCCATCTACTTCTGAAACTTGAAGAGTTTTTTTAGACATATCAGTCTTTTTTAATACAGACATTTGATGTCAACCCTGACTCTTTCACTCTTGCTCTTTTCTAACCAGCCTCTTGCTTTAGGGGATTATGCAATACTTTATATGCAAAGAGTGTAAGATCCTGACTGCAGTGTTTAATTATCTAACACATGGACAGGACCTGCTCAGTCAGTACTTGCTCTTGTGACCTCAGTCGCTCTCTCTTTTTCTTTCTGTCACGCTCTTACTTGTGTGTTAGTTCAAACAGAATGATTGATACAGTTTGTGTAAAAAAACAAGGTGTTATTCTTATCCTCTTTTCTTGTACTGTGTTGTCATTGCTGGTGAACATGGGTTAACACAAGTTATCTCTGAGTGGGTCAGTGGGCCAATTTTAACATTACAATTAAAATTAAGATACAATTAGGTGCACTTTAAGGGCAAAATTATGTGGACAGACAACCCTCTTAATTGTTCTTTAGGGTTTCAGTCACACCCATTCCTAGCATATATTAAATGTATTTTATAAATTCTATAAATTAAATGCTGCCCAACATTGGAATGGAATTCCAGTGAATGTACAGCTTAAAAATATTGGTACGTTGATTGCAAACCAGGCCTTAGAACTTAACCTCAGCACCTGGCCATAAATTTCTACTGAGACGCTTTGAAAAAGCCAGAAGTAGCTCCAAAGTAGCAGGATGCCTGTTATCATTCATGCGGGAAGCAGGGTGACTTGATAGCACTGTCGCCTCACAGCAAGAAGGTCCTGGGTTCGATCCCCAGGTGGAGCGGTCCGGGTTGTTTCTGTGCGGAGTTTGCATGTTCTCTACGTGTCTGTGTGGGTTTCCTAAGGGAGCTCCAGTTTCCTCCCACAGTCCAAAGATGTGCAAGTGAGGTAACTGAAGATACAAAATTGTCCACTTAAACTGATGAATTTTGTGTAAGCAGTAATTACCGTTCCTGTAATGAATGTAGCCAAAGTGTAAAACATGACGTTACAATCCTAATAAATTAATAAAAAAATAAATAAATAAAATGCAATGTTAAAAAAGCTCATGAACAGGTGTCCACATACTTTTGATCGAACAGTATACACTGACCAGGCATAACATTATGAGCACTGACAGGTGAAATGAATAACACTGATTATCTCTTCATCATGGCACCTGTTAGTGGGTGGGATATATTAGGCAGCAAGTGAACATTTTATCCTCAAAGCTGATGTGTTAGAAGCAGGAAAAATGGGCGAGTGTAAGAATTTAAGCAACTCTGTCAAGGGCCAAATTGTGATGGCTAGACGACTGGGTCTGATCATCTCCAAAACTGCAGCTCTTGAGGGGTGTTCCCGGTCTGCAGTGGTCAGTATCTATGAAAAGTGGTCCAAGGAAGGAACAGTGGTAAACCGGCAACAAGGTCATGGGCAGTAGGCTCCAGTGATCTGCACACCTGGATTTAGGAGTTTTTTTTTTTCTATATTATTTACAGCAGATCCTCTTAAACTCTGTCAACAGACATGTTCATGTTCCGCCAAAGAGATTTGATGGGGTTTGGATGATTAGGTGTAGAACTTTGGTTAAAAATTGCAATTATATGGCCGCTCAGGTGGCGCAGCGGTATAAACACACGCTGGAACCAGAGCTGGGATCTCGAGTACATCGTATTGAGTCTTAGCTCTGCCTGCCGGCTAGCCACATGAACAATGATTGGCCTGTTGTTCAGATAGGGGTGGGATATTAAAGCCGGATAGGGACTCTCTCATAACTGATGCAATTACGTCCTCTGCTGACTAATTGATGGCACCTGCACAGAGACGGGAAAAGAGTGCTCTCAGGGTGTGTCTCTCCGTACACAGTGCTGATCCGCACTGCACTCGTCAAAGTGTGGGTGACAAAATGCATACGGCTGCTGCCCACGTGTCGGAGGGGGCGTGGGTTAGCTTCGTTCTCCTTAATCAGAGCGGGGATCGGCATTGGTGGAGAGGAAGCATGACACAATCGGGCAATTGGACACACTAAAAGGGAGAAAAAGGGGAGAAAATGCATCAACAAAATTGCAATTATATTGATTTTAAATAACATTTACAACCCAAGAAAGTGTACAAAAAGTATAAGGGATCTGGATATTTTCTTTAAATATAACTAAAACTGCAAACTAATTATTAATGCCATAGTTAATGAGACACCAGCAATACACTGACGTTAATTGTTTTACTACAGTAAATTACATACTGCCACTATAATTAGGCAACTTCATACTCAATAAATGACTAATACCAGAACATTTACTATCCCCAGAGACATTTTTTCTTCTTTTTGTTGGATTATTTCTGCTTTATGAACATAAATGGATATTGACTCCATCAGAGAAGCAAATAAAGCTGATGTGTGGAAATGCAGTCAATCCTTGACATGCACAGCTTTGTGCTTGGAATATTGATCTGAATCATATCAATCCTAACAGAAATGGTGCTGTTTCCTCACTGCTGAGTTACTAAACATGAGCTTCCTACACATCCTGCAGTAACAACCTTCACATGCCTACTCCTTCACTAGCGTGAAACTCAGATGAGTCCATGATGTGGGTGGAAAGATACAGACTCCGATTCTCAAAAATAAAACTAACATTTTCATACCAAATTTATTGTTTTTAAAAGTTGGACATGTATGTTCTGTGATATTAATTTATTAAGAAAAAAAACAACATAACTAACAAAATATACACTAACCAGGCATAACATTATGACCACTGACAGGTGAAGTGAATAACACTGATTATTTCCTCATCACGGCACCTGTTAGTGGGTGGGATATATTAGGCAGCAAGTGAACATTTTATCCTCAAAGTCGATGTGTTAGACGCAGGAAAAATGGGCGAGCGGAACGACAAGGGCCAAATTGTGAGGGCTAGACGACTGGGTCTGATCATCTCCAAAACTGCAGCTCTTGTGGGGTGTTCCCGGTCTGCAGTGGTCAGTATCTATGAAAAGTGGTCCAAGGAAGGAACAGTGGTAAACCGTCAACAAGGTCATGGGCAGCCAAGGCACATAGATGCACGTGGGGAGCGAAGGCTGGCCCGTGTTGTCTGATCCAACAGACGAGCTACTGTAGCTCAAATTGCTGGAGACGTTAATGCTGGTTCTGATAGAAAGGTGTCAGAATACACAGTGCATCACAGTTTGTTGCTTGTGGGGCAGCGAAAGGGGACCAACACAATATTAGGAAGGTGGTCATATTGTTATGTCTGATCGGTGTATATGTAAAATCTTACTTGTGAAGCCGTAAGTTAGCCCTATTAGAAATGTTTTATAATGATCAGATGCTCAGACAGAACAATTTCAGAACAAGATATGTGGTGACTCATTTCTCTATAAAAATAGTGAACCAAGCCATGTCATCAAAATGTACTCGTGGTCACTACTGATGTGGAAAGAAATTCTACACTTTTGCCAATATTTGCATTAACCCAGGCTTTAAAGGGCAGGTCAGATTTAAAAAAGAAAATCAGGATTGAACGGACAGGCCAGTACATTGAAGAGATCGTGAGGTTTGGTAGTAAAAACCTGTTTGAACTGTTCTGTTTAAATTATGAGCGCTAAAAGGGTTTACTGACCTTCAGTAGGAAAGTCTTCATGAAGCTGCGGCTGTTGAGGCTTTTATGGCTGTGCTCAATCAAAATGTCAAAACAATGACTGCTGTGTTTTGTGGATTGGGGGGAACCATTTGTCACTGCTTTTTAAATGGTGTTCGAGTCAAAATGCTTTTTTATCAAATCAGTTTTTATGATGTGAACAGATCAGATGATAGATGTGGTCAGAAAGTGTGTGGTTTAAAAAAAATGCGTTGAATGAATTGAAAGTATAAACTTGTCTATTTCTTGTATTTTATGGGGACTCAACCCTAAACATTTTCCAGTGTTTTTTATCTGTAAACCAGCAAAATCAGGGTCATTAATGCTCATGATTATTTTTTTTCTTTACATATTATTGCCCTTTTGCCAGACATTGCATATACGTAAGATATAACAACTTATTGTTATGCTAAAAGGTAAAAATACCATATAACATTTAATCTGAATCTTATTTTATTAAATTGAATCCCCCCCCCCCCCAATCTTCTCCCTAATCTAGTCGTATCCAATTACCCTGGTTGCGTTATGCTTCACCTCTACCGATACAACCCTCCACTGCTGGCTGAGGAGACAAGTGTGCAGTACCGATTGCATCTTTTCACCTGCACGAGGCGAGTTCATATGCGGATCAGCCTTGTGCATGGAGAGCCACACGCTAATCAACACATTATTTCTTAACTCTGCGCAGGCACCATCAATCAGCCAGCAGAGGTTGCAATTGCACCAGTAATGAGAACCCTGGTCCAGCTCATCCCACCCTGTGAACAACAGCCAATCATTGTTCATGTAGCCGCCCAGCCCAGCAGGATGGGTTGAATATTATTTGGATGTACCGTCTTACTATGGGGAACAAGGTCTCCAAATTAAAATATTATGTCATTTTTTTGATGAAACAGGTCAATAATTATTCAAGCATTTAAATACTAGAAATAAAATAACAATAAAATAAAATAATAATTATTATTATTCTCATAATTATTCTTGTAGTTCATTTTATTTATAATTTTTATTATATTATTTATTATATTTATATTCTCTCTATATAAAATGCATTACATAAGCTACTAATGGACTTTTGAAATAACTCAGGGGCGGCAGAGTGGCGCAGTGGATAGCAACGTTGTCTCACAGCAAGAAGTGCCAGGGGCCTTTCTGTATGAAGTTTGCATGTTCTCCCTGTGTTCATATGGGTTTCCTATGGGTCCCAAGTTCCAAGACATGCAGTCAGGCCAACTGGAGCTGATAACAATTGCTCTAAGTGTGTGTGTGTGTGTCCTTTTATTGAACTTTCACACAATGAATCAGACCCACCACAACCTTGACCAGGACAGAATAAAAAGAAAAAGAATGTCTTTATTTGTCATATGTACTTATACACGTGTACAGTACAATTAAATTCTTTTTCCACATATCCCAGCTTGTTTGGAAGCTCAGACCAGAGCGCTGGGTCAGTTATTATACAGTGCCCCTGGAGCAGACAGGGTTAAGGACCTTGCTCAAGGGCCCAACAGTGGCTGCAAAGCAGAACCTGGATTTAAACTGACAATCTTCCTATAGATAGCCCAAAGCTCTACCCACTAGTCTACCACTGTTCCTAAAAGTGGTGGTAAAACAGACAAGGATTGAATGAATGAATAAAATAGCTTAAATTTGGGAGAGAAGGACAAGGCTGAAACTCCTTCTAATTCCTAAGTGTTTGCCTATATATTTACCCATCATTCCCTTTTGTATTCTGTCATGAAGACTTGAAAGCAGGATCTTAATTTCTACTCTTCTTTCTTGATTTCATTCTGGATTTCACCAAACCAGATACATAACTGATACACACAGTTGTGTACATCTTATGGACTGAGGTACACACACCCAGGGCTAAAAAAAATAAAGCAGACTCTTTATAGAATCAAGTACCTGTCATGTATAACCAAGCCAAACAAAACTCCTACTCCTATCTAAACTCTGCCAATGAGAAAGTCGACTTCATTTGTGTTATCAGCCTAAATAAAACTAGAACAGAAAAATGGAGAAAAGAGGAAGATAAAAGAGACGAGAAGCACCCGTTTTTGGTCAGACTGGTAGTTAAACACACTTTGTATAAAAGCCAATAGTAAAAGTCTGAATTTTCTTTAAAAGAGATTTTAATTAAGATGTGATGGTGCCTGGATTGTTATTGATGAGGATCATTTCAGCATTTCAATGCTTCTCCCATAGGTTCAAGTGTGTAAGAGAGGAGGAATCCATTTAATAAAGTCAATTTAATTATAGGGTAATGATTAAATAATCTATCTATTTAAGTAGATTTAGACAAAAAAACCCAGAGTGCTTTATGTGAAACAACACTTTATCTACACTCGTTTGCAAAAAGGTGAAGACTAAAAGGGCAAAACATGGTGCCATTGTGTGATCTTAACAATAAGTAAATTTATTATTAAACAAGTAATAAAAAAAACCCAATAAGTTAATTTATTAATAAGCAATAAGTAAATTCATTATTAAACAAGTATTTAAAAAAACAATATGTAAATTTATTAAAAACAATAGGTAAATTTATTAATAAACAATAAGTAAATGTATTAAAAACAATAAGTAAATTTACTAATAAACAATGAGTAAATGTAGTAATAAATGATACACTTTAAATACAGTCAAATGTTTAGGAAAATAATTGGAACATAAACATAAAAAATAATTAATATGGTTTCCTTGTACCCAAAAGTATAACAATAACAATAAGAATAAGAATATAAATAAGAATAATAATGAGATTAAGACATGAACTGTTCAATATAAAATTCGCTATTATCCCAAAAAATAGTATTTCTGGAAAGAGGGATATAAAAATCCTCTGAAACCATATAATGCAGGGATGACCGCCATTTGAAACATACAGTTCCATCCATGTATAAGGTGCAGCAGTGTTGTTGGGATTTTTAAACTGTTTTATTTAAAACCTGGGATGAGAATAGTGCTCCAACCAACAATATAAAGCAAAGAACATCCTGTGATCAAAAAGTGTCCCCTAATAAACATTGGAAAAAAAATTGTGTCCAATAGGTGTAAGCATTATTTAAAATAGTTTTAAAATCATGAGAGTGGATAGTGGTAGCCTAGTGGGTAGAGCTTTGAGCTATCAATCCAAAGGTTGAGAGTTTAAATATCAGTTCTGCCATGCAGCCACTGTTGGGCCCTTGAGCAAGGCCCTTTCAAACAAGCTGGGATATGCAGAAAAAATTTCATTGTACTGTATACCTGTATATGTATATATGACAAATAAGGGCATTCGAGTTCATTCTAGTCCTAATGACCATGTTACTGTTAGAGCAATGCTGACATTGGTCTATTATTCAAATAGCATCTGCTCAGTGGATGTCCTATGGGAGTCCCTTTCTATGATGGATGGACTAAAGAGTACAGTTAGAAATTGTATACCCACAAGCCACGCATCTATATGATCAACGTAGCTCATAAAATAGGCAATGAATGCTGGTATATGATACAAGTGCTCACTGTGTGTGTCCTGAATGCATAATTACCATTTAAATGTGATTAAAACATTTCCTTCACTAAATTTAGCCATGGGAAATTTCTAGTAGGGAAATGCTGACATGACTCCGAGCCAATTGCTTTTGAAGCCTATTTTTGTGGTAATAATAGCAGTTGTAATGGGAAATGTATTTTCAGTTCCCATTAGGTACAATGTGTCAGGGGTGGCTCACTAATTTGAGTTAATTAGCTTCAGTGGTACTTAAACACTGTTTTCCTGAGCTATTGCTTTCTCACACCTGTGCCCGCCATTTATTTTCCGGCTCCCAGTTGGGCAGCATGTCATTACATATATTACATTTTGGCTTTGTTGGCCTAGTTTGAGTTTTCCTTTGATCTACAGTTTAATCTTGCTTTCATGTCCAGGGTTAATATGCAGACTGGGGTTTTCTACTGATTTTTTTCGGCCAATGGGAAGCTCCAGACATAAACATAGACATAGATTGTATGGTTTTCTAATTGTTGGTGTTTTTAAATTGTTGGTAGGTTTTTGTAAATAGAAAGACCAGTAATGAGAAATTGATTCCTTAATTGATTCCATAATGACTCTTTACTTCATTCACATGAAAAATTTGTTTCACAAGGCAAGCTGGTCATTTGATTTTAAGTAACTTTTTGATTTTTTAATGGCATTTTAGGCTTCATTAACTTGGATGTCATGTCTGGAGGTTAATAAGTTATAATTATTATTGTAGGTTATAAACAGCCTGTATGAACTGGTGCTAAAGAGCCAAGTCATGAAGGTTCTATTTATAATGTTGTCATTTCTGTTTGTAATGTCTATATCCCGACCCCCAATAAGGCATTAATCTTAAACTAAATTAGCAAAGTGTTTAGAGGTTTCCCGCTTCACTGTAGTGTGCAGTACCGACTGCATCTTTTCACCTGCACGAGGCGAGTTCATATGCAGATCAGCCTTGTGTACAGAGAGCTACACTCTGATCAGCATTATTCCTCAACTCTGCGCAGGTGCCATCAATCAGCCAGCAGAGGTCATAATTGCACCAGTCACAAGGAACCCTGGTCCAGATAATCCCACCCTGTGAACAACAGCCAATCGTTGTTCATGTAGCCGCCCAGCCCAGCCGGATGGCAAAGCTGAGATTCGATACGACGTATTCAAAATCCCTGCTTGACAAGGTGGGTAATTAGATGTTTGTGATTGTTCCATCATTGGGATCATTAAATTCTCTAATCATTAAAGGCTCAGATTGCGTCTTCATACTGAAAGCTTTAACATGTGTGGAGGAACATGTTCTTTTTTCTGAGGTGATTCCAGTTCGGCCTTTATATTTTTAGACATGGCTTCCATCTGTAGAGCGCCCAAGCTGGTGGCAGAGCTAATACTCAAATCCGGGTCTCTGAAGTTGTGGGTTAGTGCATAAAATTTCTGCAACACATGTTACTGCATGACATCCTATCCCAAACTACAGCGCAAGTTTGAATCTTATCTCCGCTAATAGCCAGCCAGGCGTTTCTACACAAACAATTGGCTAGTCTAAGGGGGGGAGGGCTGTTGTGATTTCTCATAACTTCTGCAATTACGACCTCCTGCACAATAAGACACGGATGAGATAATGGACAAGATAATGGAGATCGGTGCATGACTCCATGCGTGATACGTATTCCCATATAAACCAGTCTTGTGCCGGTGAAAAGAAGCGGACGGCTACTGCACACGTGTCTGAGGGGGCGTGTGTTAGTTACGGCCCTTCACAGTCAGGAGTGAATGTCTGCAGCAGTAGAGGTGGAAATACAAATCTGGTCCTTGGATACAACTAGATTGGGAGAGAACACACCCTTCATCATATCACACAACCTAATACTTAGCTGCACTGTATTTAACAGCAGTGACTGCAACTATAGCCTTTATTTTATGGCTCATTTATTATTCATGTATTTTTATATTGTATTACTAGTAAAATTCATGCCTGTAGAGGGCTTTCTTCACTACATGTGATTAATTTTATTAGATTTTCTCCTTATTTATTCAGATGCATAAGAAATTGAGATAATATCGCCTCTCAGAGAAGCTCTTGGTAGCAGCAACCTTAACAGCTGTATGATCTGACATTATTCTAGTGATGTGCTTCTGATACTATGGTATACACACACATTTAAGGATGTTCTTCAGTGCTGGGGTGATCTGAAACATTAAAATATGTGTTATTATACTGCTTAAAATATTATAAGAAAAACAGCATTAGTTTGGTAAAGGAAATAAAGACATCTTCATGCTTTGTTCACTTAGGCCACCCAAATAAGTGAGGTCAGTTCTGCCATTTCACAGTGTAACTGGTGCCTCATTAGGATATTAATCACAGGCCTACTGATGTGAAAGGCTAATGAGGTGAAAGCAGCCTAAACGTTCTCCCTGACCAGCTTGGTTCGAAGCAAAGTGTCTAATCGAGAGCACTCAAAATACACAGACTATAAATTATCTACTAATTATGGTCACCGGGGAGCAGAATGATGGCAAGTGTGTATGAAATTGTCTGCATATGGGCATGCAATGCTATTTTACACGGTATTCACTAAAGACCAGCAAGATTCACCTGGTGTCAGTGGCAACCATGCAGTCTGTACATGTTCAAATATCCCAGCAGTATGGGGCATAAATTCTATGGTCTGAAGCAGGGGTTTTCAACCTTTTTGGACATGCGCCCCCCTCTGTGTGCCGACCACGAACTTGCGAAACATTACCCCCACCCCCCTACTCGAACTTGCGCCTCAACACCCCCCCCACCCTCGTCAACCATCGCACAGAAACCATTGCGAAAGCTCTTGACAAGCTAAAATAACATAATTAACGTTGTGCCCATCACACATATGGTGCAATTTTACTGATTGAAAATATTACTTCAAAAATAGATAATACAGCACGATCCCATCTGAGCCTATTCTATCAGCACGTTATATAAATTCGTATTTCACTTTCGTAAATCGTAAGCGGTTCTTGCTTTTGATGAAAAAGAGAGCAGAAAACGTAACTTCACAGAGCCAAGCAGAGGCAAAAGTACATAAATTACTAAGTTTGTCAGTTCAGGATACTTTGCTTTGACCGACTTGGCTACCGCTCTGTGGTAATATACAGTTTAATTAAGGAAAGTGAGTCACACGAAATGTTCCAGTAGCTGGTGTTTATTTAAAACCATGGCATTAATTAATAACAGTAAAAACGGAGAGATAACTTCGACTCCTGACTCACTTATATCGATACTGTGCAGAGCATCTACCACTACACACCTTTCTTAAAGACCGGACAGGTACTCGGTAGGCGTGCCCCACAGGCTGAAAACCCCTGGTCTAAAGTATGTAAACACACTTTTCTTTTATATGTTCATGTTCTTCAGCCACCTCCTCTACTTCCTGTACAGGCACCTCGGGCTACTAACCAAGGTCCTTACACAGAGTCTAAGACCCCACCCACATAAGTCTGGTCTTTTACCCACCCAGCAGACTTTAAATGGCCAATTTTGTCTGCTGTAGGCATTGCCAATTATGCCCGCTAGAGGGTGCCCAGCCGACCGGTAGCAGAGCTGAGGTTCCGCTGTGCCACCTGGGCGCCTTAATTCTAATTAATCTATCTAATTCTAGATAGACAGATACTTTATTTATCCTGAAGGAAGTTATTGATGACAGTTTTGACCTGTTCCAGCATATATTGAGTGTTTGAACCACTTTGTGAAACATTTAATATTTGCAATCGTTCTCCCTCTCGGCTTTGCTCTGGCCTGGATAAAAGACACATGCCCTCCTCTATATTCTTTCCTTTCTTCTTTAGTTCACTGGAGCTTTTCGGCCCACTTTCTTTCACTCATGCTGGAGGCAAATGGAAAGCAGGCAAATAGACTGTCATGCCATCAGCCTTTGTATTCAGTTATCAGAGCTGAGAGCTTTCGGCATTAAGAAACCCCTCTTGCCCTCATTTTCCCCCAAAGAACTCTTTATTTTCCTGATACTTCCTGATGCCAGGAAGGGATTTTCATTATGCTTCCATAGATAAGGTTTGTTTTCTTTCCCGGAAGAACTCTTCGGTACGATTCTGATGTACTGTATGTATGTAAGAACTTTCCTTATAAATATTTAATAGTGTGAAGGGATTCCATAGATTTCTTGCAGGATCATTACAAACCTGTCAATGTGATAGTAATCAACTGGTTCTTCAGTCAACCTGACATGGCTTTTCTAGAGCATCAGCAAAAGGAACCATTTCTGACATCTTTAATCTTCTGAACACTTAATCAGATCAAACTGTGCTGTTATATCAGATAAAAACATGGTTATTTTATATTACCATAGCTTACATTATTATACAGCCTGCTTGCTAAATAATGATAGCACTCCTCTCAGCTTCGACAAACATTCATTTATTTCATTTATTCAAAATTTATGAATAGCATGGACGGTATAATTTGTTTGTTTTTCAGTTTTCTGATTCTAAAGAACATTCTGACTTTTGTAGAAGAATTCAGGACACATAATTGCTTCTAATCATACATTTAGGAAACTTGACATGAATGACAGACACGCAGCCAGTGTAGAAATGTCTTGTTTATTAACAGCGCTGGTTTAGAAACATCTGCTGCCTTTATTTTCTTAATTGTGCAATAAACACAAGGATACAGAATAACATTTACAAGCTCTAATTATCCATTCCAGACCCATTCAGGTTATTAGTTTTCTTTTCTCTGTTGCACTTGACTCTGTTGCTTGTTTCACTGTTAGTTCAGATCCCTCAAATGGTATTATTATTATTATTATTATAGATCAATAGCTTATAATAAAGTAAATATAGTAAAGATAACAATAATAAAGTACATATAGTAAATATAACTGTAATAAAGTACATATAGTACATATAACTAATAAAGTACATATAGTAAATTTAACTATAATAAAGTAAATATAGTAAATATAACTATAATAAAATACATATAGTAATAATAATTATAAATAATAATAATAATAATAATAATGATACTACTACTAATAATAATAATAAATAATAATAATAATAAAATAATAAATATTATCAATAATATTAATAATAATAATAATAATAAATAGTATCATTAATTTATCAATAATAATTATGATAATAAATAGTAATGATAATAAATAGTAATGATAATAATAATAAGAATAATATTAATAATAATAATAATAATAATAATAAATATTAAAAAGGCAGGGGTAGCTCAGTTGTTAAGGTTGCTGATTCAAGCCCCACCACTGCCAAGTTGCCATTGTTGGGCCCCTAAGCAAGACCCTTAACCCTCAATTGCTTAATATGAATTCAGTGTAAGTCACTTTGGGTAATACAGTCTGCTAAATGCCTCAAATATAAATATAATATAGTTAAAAGAAAGAAGTAAAGAAAAATAGTCTCTTACACTCTTACACAAAGGATCCAAATGTTTTATTCTTTTGGCACAACGGTGCCCCGGTTGATGAGATGCACAGGGAAAAAATACCTACTACATGGCTCAGATTTTCGTATGAAGTGTTTAATATAAACAACAGCAAGAACAAGAGTTACACAGAAAACCACAAGCAACAAGCAACTGCACTTCAACCCCCCACCCCCACCCCAATCAGGCACTACAATTTTCACAACTATAAGAGAAGCACTTTGAAAATTGACAAATAAGCACTGACACATTACAAAAAAATCTGTTTCTCAGCCAAGAACAAGATTGAAGAGAACAAACGTTGACCCCAAAGCATACAGCCAAAATCATTTGTTTCGAAAAAAAGAGAGTGCATGGTTCTGTCAGTGTGCTAACTTGAATGACAGTGAAAATGTATCGATGATTTTTGAAATTGCTGGTCTATCAGAGGAGACCTTGTGACCTTGGGGAATTGAAAAAGGTTACATAGAGATGTGGGTCAAATCTGAGCAACAAAGGTAGAAATGTAGTTTCCAGTGGTACCTTAGTTATATACACTGATCAGCCATAACATTAAAACCACCTCCTGGTTTCTACACTCACTGTCCATTTTATCAGCTCCACTTACCATATAGAAGCACTTTATAGTTCTACAATTACTGACTGTAGTCCATCTGTTTCTCTACATACATTTTTAACCTGCTTTCATCCTGTTTGTCAATTCTCAGGACCCCCAAAGGACCACCACAGAGTAGGTATTATTTAGGTGGCGGATCATTCTCAGCACTGCAGTGACACTGACATGGTGGTGGTGTGTTATTGTGTGTTGTGCTGGTATGAGTGGATCAGACACAGCAGCGCTGCTGGAGTTTTTAAATACTGTGTCCACTCACTGTTTACTCTATTAGACACTCCTACCTAGTTGGTCCACCTTGTAGATGCTGTTTGAGTTGGTCATCTTGTAGACCTTCATCAGTGATCACAGGATGCTGCCTATGGAGCACTGTTGGCTGGATATTTTTGGTTGGTGAACTATTCTCAGTCCAGCAGTGACAGTGAGGTGTTTAAAAACTCCATCAGCGCTGCTGTGTCTTATCCACTCATACCAGCACAACACACACTAACACACCACCACCATGTCAGTGTCACTGCAGTGCTGAGAATGATCCAACACCTAAATAATACCTGCTCTGTAGTGGTCCTGGGAGAGTCCTGACCATTGAAGAACAGCATGAAAGGGGGCTAACAAAGCATGCAGAGAAACAGATGGACTACAGTCAGTAATTGTAGAGCTACAAAGTGCTTCTATATGGTAAGTGGAGCTGATAAAATGGACAGTGAGTGTAAAAACAGAGAACATTAGTACCCCAGCTTACAACTGCTCTTCTGACTGAATGAGTACAAATTCCCAAATGCAGACTTCACAAAGACCTGCGAACAATGGGTCCAACTGTTGGCGTATTAATACCCATGATTTTAAAAGGGGATGTGTATGAACTCATGGACTGGTGTTCACGTACTTTTGGCTCAAAGTTTGTCCAGCAGCATTGGCCTGTCTCTAGAGTTTAGGAAGTCATTGAGCTACAATCCACTTTAATAATAAACTGTATGTGTATATTTTCAGTTTCTCAGTTTCTCAGGACAGTTCATTTTTTGTAGACGTTACAAATCAAGATGACCCGACTGCACACTGCTGACTCCGGTAATCTTGCAGATATTTTGATTTTCTTTAGAAGATCTTTATCAGTTCAAATTGGTGTCAAGAAGTCCCACACGGCTGAAATGCAATACTGGTTTAGGATGCTTGTTTCCTCTTTTCCTTGAAATATCACCTTGGGGAAATCTTCGATGCCATCATAAGGGCCGTCTGTAACCTATATTGGGGGGGGGGGGGGGGGGGGGGGGGGCTTGTTTATCAAGTGGGTTTGATGCCTCTTTAGAGTTTTGTGGGATCCATTCTACAACATAGTGCAGTTTAGGAGCAAAATATAAAGTTTCTATTACAAAATATATATTATTTATTGATTTTAAAATGATTATACATTGGGATATGCTGGTTCAAGCCCCACATACATAAGGTTTGCTACCTTTGGGCCCTTAAACAAAACCTTTAACCACCATTTTCTTGGATTACATACAATCACAATTGTAAATTGCTTTGGATTGAAAAAAACAAAACATCTGCTAAATCCTGCACATTTAAATAATAATACACAAAAACAATAATTACAAAGTGTCCACATACTTTTGACCAGATAGTGTACCATACTAATACTGTCATCAGTTAAAACCTGAAGTGGTAGAGTGATATACAATGTGTCCCCACTAATTATAGCTCATCAAATCATCAGATTTTAGTACTTTGGGTGGAGTTTTTAGCTTGAATATTTTTGGTGTACCAATTCTACACAGCAACCTTTTTCCTGGAGACCTGAGTTTGTTTTTTTGTCCAGTCTACAGTCTGTCACCATTTCTATCAATGTTATAATCAAATCTTATAGACATCGCACATTGTCAGATTTTAAGTCGTCAAGTCAACTTTATTTATATAGCGCTTTTTACAATAGACATTGTCTCAGAGCAACTTTACAAAATCCAGGACCAACAGATACAAAAACCCCTGTTGAGCAAGCCGAGGGCGACTGTGGCAAGGAAAAACTCCCTAAAAATTACAGGAAGAAACCTTGAGAGGAACCAGACTTAGCAGGGCCCATCCTTCTTGGGTGATTTTAACAATACACTTAAATCAAAAGATACATTTGCAGCTTTGTTATGTTTGTTTAATTAAGTTCTGCTGTATACAGGATCTAATCTTAAGGTCTGGAGCCACCCTACGGACTCCAGACTCAGTAGCCATGTGCCTGCTTAGCTTGGTGTTGCTTGTGTTCCTTGAACGTCTTTTACTTGAATTGAATCCCAGCCAGCACAAGCAGTGTCTTTAGTTGATCCCTTGTAGGTTTGATGTCTCCTTAGAGTTTTGAGGGATCCATTCCACAAAATAGTAGAGTATAGGAGCAACATATAAAGTTTCTATTCTATAATAATACACAAAAACAATAATTATGAAAAGTGTCCACATACTTTTGACCAGATAGTGTTCCATACTAATACTGAGATCAGTTAAAAGCTGAAGTGGTGGAGTGATATACAGGGGGTCCCCACTAATTATAGCTCATTAAATGATCAAATTTTAGTACTTTAGGTGGAGTTATAAGCTTGAATATTTTTTGGTGTCCCAATTCTACACAGCAACCTTTGTCCTCGAGACCTGGGTTGCTGTAGACTTTTTGTCCAGTCTACAGTCTGTCACCATTTCTATCAATATTATAATCAAATCTTATACACATCGCACATTGTCAGATTTTAACAATACACTTAAATCAAAAGATACATTTGCAGCTATGTTACGTTTGTTTAATTAAGTTCTGCTGTATACAGGATCTAATCTAAAGGTCTGGAGCCACCCTACAGACTCCAGACACAGTAGCCATGTACCTGCTTAGCTTGGTGTTGCTTGTGTTCCTTGAATGTCTTCTACTTAACTGGAATCCCAGCCAGCACAAGCAGTGTCCTTAGATCTTTTGTTCATTTAAGTTAATCTTTAGATAGTGCTTTACCACCTGAAGATCTAATCAGTTCATCCAACACATCAACTGCTCTTATAAATGAACTTTAATCAAGGTAAACTACATGATCAACTTCAAATTTAAGAGAATAAGAATTTCCCTAAGATTGTTTAATACCATCAGAGGATAATGCCATCTGGTGCCTAGACTTCTCAGTCTTATTTAAACAAAATAACATAGTCATTATGAATGCTAATCGTTAGGCTCTTAGGTGTTTATGTGCTCTTCATTTAGACTAGCATTGCATATCTCCTTTCAAACTTGCTATTTCTTTTCGCCTGCTAATTATTATTCCGCCGGAGGATCCATTCGCTTCAGCCCTCTCACTAATGGACTTCTGATAGATAATAAGTACAAACAAGTGCCAGGTTGTGCCTTTGTGTTCATCCCTCAGGACCATCCCTGTGTTTTACACATTTCCACATCGCCACGCTGTTATTGCTTCTACGAAGGCAGAGACGCTTTAAATCCACCTCCCACATGCCAGAGTAAACAGAACGGAGAGTCATTTATAAGCTTTTGTTCTGTTCTTTGACTTTTAGACCTCGCTGAATGTCAGTGTGTGGGGAAGTGTGCTACCTTTGAGATCTTCTACATTTAAATGACTGTGACAGGACGGCATTTCCTCTTTTTTATTTTCTTACATTTAAGCACCAGTCGTACAAAAGCAACCGGCCATTAAACCACCAGCTTTCAATACGCCTCGCAATCGAGATGAAAATATGGCCCGTGATGATGTGTAGGGAAGACCAGTACTAGCTTGGAAAGTCATTTAATAGCCTACTGATGTTCAGATGTCCAGTATGCAATATTCTCTGTGATGTTTTAACTGGGGCGGCACGGTGGCTAAGTGGGTAGCACTGTCGGGGTTTGATCCCCAGGCGGGGTGGTCCGGGTCCTTTCTGTGCGGAGTTTGCATGTTCTCACCGTGTCTGCGTGGGTTTCCTCCGGTAGCTCCGGTTTCCTCCCACAGTCCAAAAACATGCAGTCAGGTTAATTGGAGACACTGAATTGCCCTATAGGAGAATGGGTGTGTGTATGTGTGTGTGTGTGTGTATGTATTTGTGTCTGCCCTGCGATGGACTGGCGCTCTGTCAAGGGTATTACTGCGTGCCTTGCACCCATTGAAAAGATGGGATAGGCTCCAGTGATCTGCACGCCTGGATTTAGGAGTGTTTTTTTTTCTATATTATTTACAGCAGATCCTCTTAAACTCTGTCAACAGACATTTTCATGTTCCGCCAAAGAGATTTGATGGGGTTTGGATGATTAGGTGTAGAACTTTGGTTAAAAATTGCAATTATATGGCCGCTCAGGTGGCGCAGCGGTAAAAACACACGCTGGAACCAGAGCTGGGATCTCGAGTACATCGTATCGAGTCTTAGCTCTGCCTGCCGGCTAGCCACATGAACAATGATTGGCCTGTTGTTCAGATAGGGGTGGGATATTAAAGCCGGATAGGGACTCTCTCATAACTGATGCAATTACGTCCTCTGCTGGCTAATTGATGGCACCTGCACAGAGACGGGAAAAGAGTGCTCTCAGGGTGTGTCTCTCCGTACACAGTGCTGATCCGCACTGCACTCGTCAAAGTGTGGGTGACAAAATGCATACGGCTGCTGCCCACGTGTCGGAGGGGGCGTGGGTTAGCTTCGTTCTCCTTAATCAGAGCGGGGATCGGCATTGGTGGAGAGGAAGCATGACACAATCGGGCAATTGGACACACTAAAAGGGAGAAAAAGGGGAGAAAATGCATAAACAAAATTGCAATTATATTGATTTTAAATAACATTTACAACCCAAGAAAGTGTACAAAAAGTATAAGGGATCTGGATATTTTCTTTAAATATAACTAAAACTGCAAACTAATTATTAATGCCATAGTTAATGAGACACCAGCAATACACTGACGTTAATTGTTTTACTACAGTAAATTACATACTGCCACTATAATTAGGCAACTTCATACTCAATAAATGACTAATACCAGAACATTTACTATCCCCAGAGACATTTTTTCTTCTTTTTGTTGGATTATTTCTGCTTTATGAACATAAATGGATATTGACTCCATCAGAGAAGCAAATAAAGCTGATGTGTGGAAATGCAGGCAATCCTTGACATGCACAGCTTTGTGCTTGGAATATTGATCTGAATCATATCAATCCTAACAGAAATGGTGCTGTTTCCTCACTGGTGAGTTACTAAACATGAGCTTCCTACACATCCTGCAGTAACAACCTTCACATGCCTACTCCTCCACTAGCGTGAAACTCAGATGAGTCCATGATGTGGGTGGAAAGATACAGACTCCGATTCTCAAAAATAAAACTAACATTTTCATACCAAATTTATTGTTTTTAAAAGTTGGACATGTATGTTCTGTGATATTAATTTATTAAGAAAAAAAACAACATAACTAACAAAATATACACTGACCAGGCATAACATTATGACCACTGACAGGTGAAGTGAATAACACTGATTATCTCTTTATCACGGCACCTGTTAGTGGGTGGGATATATTAGGCAGCAAGTGAACATTTTATCCTCAAAGTCGATGTGTTAGAAGCAGGAAAAATGGGCGAGCGGAACGACAAGGGCCAAATTGTGATGGCTAGATGACTGGGTCGGAGCATCTCCGAAAATGCAGCTCTTGTGGGGTGTTCCCGGTCTGCAGTGGTCAGTATCTATGAAAAGTGGTCCAAGAAAGGAACAGTGGTAAACTGGCGACAGGGTCATGGGCGGCCAAGGCTCGTTGATGCGCGTAGGGAGTGAAGGCTGGCCCGTGTGGTCCGATCTGACAGACGAGCTACTGTAGCTCAAATTGCTAAAGAAGTTAATGCTGGTTCTGATAGAAAGGTGTCACACACACAGTACATTGCAGTTTGTTGTGTTTGGGGCAGCAAAAGAAGGACCAACACAATATTAGGAAGGTGGTCATAATGTTATGCCTTGTCGATGTACAGTATATACAGTATATAATCAATTTGGTGCCATTTACTTTTGTTGCATGGCTTTTAAATTGTTTCATTATTAATTATAATTGATTACAGCTATTGACTTTCCTGTGTTTACAGTATATTAATATGCTAGCTTGACTGCACTAAGTACAAAATAGAGTCTCCTTAATAAATATGAGCACCCTTTATTTTGGACTCTTGCAAACATAATCGATAAATGAGAGAATTAGGCATGTGCCAACTCATATTTATACCCCTGTGAAGTCATCAAGTGTTTCCAATAACGTAAATCAATTTTTAAAACATATAATTGTATATAAGAATTTACTTCTGTTCACTGGTAAGAATTATTTAATAAAACTTGCTTATTGTTAATATTTAGCTTGAATAATTACAATAATAAGCATTTTTATGCATTTTTCCCCTTTTTTGATTTTTCCCAATGTAAGCAGAGCCAATCAGTCTTTCGCTGCTGAGGCCCCCAATTGCATCCGAGGAGAGTATATTCACCTGACCCACACTCCCTCCGGCACGTGTGCAGCCCTCCGACCCCTTCTTATTCCCCCATACTTTAGTGGATTCGCACATGAGGCCAGTCCAGCGCATGGAGAGTCACACACTGATCTCTGCGTTCCTCCACTTCTGGACAGGCGCCTCAGGCTACTTACCAGGGTCCTTACACAGCATTGAAGACACCACACCCTATTTTTTAGTCCGTTCTTTTCACACCCAACAGACTAGTGGCCAATTTTGTCTACTGTGAGCAATGCCAATTGTGCCAACTGTGCCTGCTAAGAGGCATCCAGTCAACTCTGGGAGTTCGGATCAGGGAGATGATATTCCACTGTGTCACCCATGTGCCTAAAGACGGACTTTTCCAGTTTTTTAGAAATACCAATATACACCGATCAGTCATAACATTAAAACCACCTCCTTGTTTCTACACTCACTTGTAGTTCTACAATTACTGACTGTAGTCCATCTGTTTCTCTGCATGCTTTGTTAGCCCCCTTTCATGCTGTTCTTCAATGGTCAGGACTCTCCCTGGACCACCACAGAGCAGGTATTATTTGGGTGGTGGATCATTCTCAGCACTGCAGTGACACTGACATGGTGGTGGTGTGTTAGTGTGTGTCATACTGGTATGAGTGGATAAGACACAGCAATGCTAATGGAGTTTTTAAACACCTCACTGTCACCAAAAATATCCAGCCAACAGTAGGCAGCGTTCTGTGACCACTGATGAAGGTCACCAACTCAAACAGCAGCAATAGATGAGCGATCGTCTCTGACTTTACATCTACAAGGTGGACCAACTAGGTAGGAGTGTCTAATAGAGTGGACAGTGAGTGGACACGGTATTTAAAAACTCCAGCAGCGCTGCTGTGTCTGATCCGCTCATACCAGCACAACACACACTAACACACCATCACCATGTCAGTGTCTTTGGAGCTGATAAAGTGGACAGTGAGTGTAGAAACAAGGAGGTGGTTTTGATGTTATGGCTGATCAGTGTATGTGTGTGTGGTGGGGGAGCTGCAGATTTAAACCAGAAATCACAAAAAAACAGATCTCAGATCTGTCATGAATTTAAAGTTGCAACAGAGACAAAAATCAGCTCCCTAAAGTTTATGGGCTGTAAATATGCAATCAAGATACGCATTGTTTGGTAAAACCGCTCACTTCCAAACAAAAAAATCATTCCAGCATGAGATTATTCAAATTGATGCAGGCTGATATTTATTGAGCTCATTTTCATCGGACACGTTTTTCTGTACATCATTTCAGCTTGTGTCACAATGCACGCTTGAAAGCACTGAGAAAAAAAACCAAGTGGAAGGAGGTAGTATTTAGACAGTTCTTGGGGATAATTAGTTGTGGCTTGGTGGCGATAGACCCAGCTACTGCTTTGCCTGTGATTCAACAGTAATTACTTTTGCTCAGTTTAGCTTGAAAGACAATGTTGGGATAATCAATGTAGAATACAATTCACACCGATGAGCATGAAAATGTGTATTTGTAATGCTTCCAGCCAGCCAAAACACAACAACACAGCTGTCTGCTGTTTCCTCCATCCAATTTATCTCGGATGCATAAAAGTCAATTACAATCTTATGCTAATAGCCGTATTTTCAATCTGAATATTAACCAGAAGTGCTGAAAAATACCCTGTTGTGTTAACACACCTCTAAAATTAAAGTGTTTGTCATTGGCATGACTTAATATTTAGCTGTGATTTACAGTTTTTATGGCCAAAATAAGCGTCCATGAGCTTGTTGGACAAATTAGTACAAATCACTGGGCATTTACGTATATTGTGGCGACCAGTCGGCTCGCCGTTATAGGAAGGCAGGGGGAAGCGTTTCCCCTCCGTGCTTCATTGGCTGTAGGAGTACGGTATCCCATGATGCCCTCTGGCCATGGCTGAAGCATTTTTAGGGGTTAAAAAGTGTTTTATTATTATTATGTTTGTTTATGCATTTTGTCCCTTTTTTCTCCTGATTTTGGCATATCCAATTACCCAATTGCATTATGCTTCCTCTCTACTGATGTTGATCTCCATCCTGGTTGAGGATAGCCGAGACTGACATACGCCCCCTCCGACACCTGTGCAGTAGCCGACTGCATCTTTTCACCTGCATGAGGCGAGTTCATATGCGGATCAGCTTTGTGTACAGAGAGCCACACCCTGATCAACACATTATCCCTCGTCTCAGTCAGCCTGCGTTCGTAATTGCATCAGTTATAAGGAATCCCTGTCCCCCTCCCACCCTGTATGAACAACAGCCAGTTGTTTAACCCAAGTTACCCTAATTGGATAGGCAGTTAAGAAAGTGAGTGGGTGATTTAGCTTCACGTGTTGGCTTAACTTCTGGCAAACTGGTGGTAGGAGCTTTCTCACCTTAGTATTTTTTCATTTGAATCTGCACTGACGTTTGTGTTAGGCAAATCCATTCTCCATGTGTCCATTCTCAAAGACCCACCATAGACTATAGGCAGTTTAAATTAGATCTATATGACATCACAAGAGATCTCCTTTATGCCAATAGCGTATCGATTGTCCCGTCCTATGATGTCTGGTTGTTTTTTACTCTTCTCAATGAAATAAAACAGGACCCTCATCTAGGCGCACTGAGGCCCTCTGGTTGGGAACCACAGCTGTAGATGAAATATTGTGGTAAAACAGATAGTAAGATGTGTATTTTGTTTATTTATTAGGATTTTAACGTCATGTTTTTTGGTTACATTCCTGACAGAAACGGAAGTTACTCATTACACAAGGTTCATCACTTCACAAGGTTATATCGAATACAGGCTTGGACATTTTTGTATCTCCAATTCACCTCACTTGCATGTTTTTGGACTGTGGGAGGAAACTGGAGCACCCGGAGGAAACCCACACGGACACAGGGAGAACATTCAAACTCCACACAGAAAGGACCCGGACCGCCCCACCTGGGGATCGAACCCAGGACCTTCTTGCTGTGAGGTGACAGTGCTACCCACTGAGCCGCCGTGTCTCCCCAAGATGTGCATTTTAATCACACTGTATAGTATATTGTTTACAGCTTAGGACATTAGAACAGCCCTTCTCCTCCACTATCTTACCCCCCCCCCCCCCCCCCACATTTGTTTTTACTTTGCTTAAAATCCTAACTAATTGCAGCCCGGCCCTGTGAGAAAATACCATACTTCTCTTTGACTTTTATTCATCAACCATGACTATATCTTCTATTTTCAGGGTCTTTTTTTTTTGCTTCATGGTTACAGAACAAATTTATTTAATTCACAGTGATATTAAAAGTAATTGCCAATTTCCAATACAGCTACTGTCGCATATTTGCAGCGATTAATGAATTCCGAACATTAAACGAAACATATAAGCCAGTGGGAACTTAAATAAAAAACAACCGATTTGTGTTAAACAGAAATGAATATATTTAATACGCATATAACCGTTGCGAAAAAGTCATTTTCTTTCTTAGTTACTCCAAAAATCTGTTCACTAAATGTATTTAGAAAGCCACTTTAGCTTATTAAACACAGACAGGTTTGATTTAAAATATACATCTCATTTATTTTAAATGTAAACATCAAAATCAAGCAGTCCCTTTAGAATTTATGCACAAACATTGTGCTACTATGAAGGGAAATTTCAAAAAGGCTTGAGGAAAGTTTGAGAAAAGGCAAAAGTATTCGGACACCTGACCATGAGCCTGTTAGACATCCCATTTTCTCGTCTCTTCTAAGAAGGCTTCTCACAAAACTTTGAAGTATGTCTGTGAGAATTTGTGCTCATTTAGTCAAAAGAGCATTCGTATGGCTGGGCACTGATATTGGTCCAGAAAGCCCAGTTGATGTTCCAGTTCATTCCAAAGCTGTTCAGAGGTGCTAAGGTCAGGGCTCTGTGCAGGCCACTGGAGTTTCTTTAAACCAAGCTTTTCAGCTAAAGAGCCTTCCCTTAAACTATTGCTGCAAAGCTGGAAGTATATAAGTTCCTTTATATAACTGATTTATTACACCTGTTAGCAATTGTTGTGACCAAAACACATCTAATAAAAAAAAATTGTCATGTCAGCTACACTATACACTAATCAGCCACATCATTAAAACTACATGCTTGTTTCTACACTCACTGTCCAATTTATCAGCTCCACTTACCATATAGAAGCACTTTGTAGTTCTACATTTACTGACTGTAGTCAATCTGTTTCTCTGTATGCTTTGTTAGCCCCCTTTCTAGCTGTTCCTCAATGGTCAGGACTCTCCCAGGACCTCTCCCAGTAGGTATTATTTGAGTGTTGGATTATTCTCAGCTCTGCAGTGACACTGACATGGTGGTGGTGTGTTAGTGTGTGTTGTGCTGGTATGAGTGGATAAGATACAGCACCTCACTGTCACTGCTGGACTGAGAATAGTCCACCAACCAAAAATATCCAGCCAACAGCGCCTCGTGGGCAGCGTCCTGTGACCACTGATGAAGGTCTAGAAGATGACCAACTCAAACAGCAGCAATAAAAACTCCAGCAGTGCTGCTGTGTTTGATCCACTCATACCAGCACAACACACACTAACACACCACCACCATGTCAGTGTCACTGCAGTGCTGAGAAAGATCCTGAATACGTACTCTGTGGTGGTCCTGTGGGGGTCCTGACAATTGAAGAACAGGGTGAAAGCAGGTTAAAAAAGTATGTAGAGAAACAGATGGACTACAGTCAGTAATTGTAGAACTACAAAGTGCTTCTATATGGTAAGTGGAGCTGATAAAATGGACAGTGAGCATAGAAACAAGTAAGTGGTTTTAATGTTATGGCTGATTGGTGTAAATATATATATATATATGCCAAAGTTCATACAAGAAAGCAGCCCTATCTGTAAAAAAATTGTAAAAACTAGACTGCTTCCCATTTACTGAACTAACAGTTTATAATGCTCTCAGTGCTCATGATTCAGTAATGGTGTTATTCATTCCACCAGCTTTTTATTTTTTTGCTTTTTCTCCATCTCCAGATTTTTTGTATTATTTAAAATCACATCAAAAATGGCAGAATTCATCTTAAAAACACAGGATAAAGTCAAGAAAGCCAAACAAGGCCAAAAGTTAATGTAAAAACTGGTTGGCAGTATGAATGTGCTGCTTAGAATGTGGTTTAATCCTTTAATTAATGTGCAGAGGAGTATGCAGCTATCATCACTGATTATGTAACTAAAATGCATAGAAAATCATTCACTGGATTCGCTTTGCATTTAATTTACTGTCATATATGCAAAGACAGACTTGAATAATCATTAAAATAATTAAACCCTTAGAAAAAGCTGTAAAATATTATAACTGCTTAAAACAGCTGGTTTGGAAATGCCTTTCTGTTAGGGATTGTACTTTCTGACCTTACATCAGGGTTGTCCAAACTACCCCCATTACCATTAAAATGGTACCAAATTCACAGCTCACCACCACAATTCTCAGCTGTGCTATTGACCTGTGCTATCCAACAGGCACAATTTGCTGCTCAGACTGTACACAACTCAGCCTCTTTCTTCTTTCTACATTTGGAACAAGAAATGGACACTCAGGAGATACCCCAAGGGTTATAAAAATACCTTACATCAGGGATGTCCAGACTATGACCCGCGGGCCATTTGCGGCCCTTTATAATTTTTGAAATGGCCCACGAGGTTTTTTAGAAAAAAAGAAAAAAAAAGTCGTCCCGCTATTAAACAGGTAAAAAAACTGTTTGAACTGTTTGAACTCTATGTGTCGCTATTGCATAAAAAAATCTAAACTTTCTTTCAAAGCTTTTTTAACAACAAGCTTTTTTAACAATGTGTTTTAGACTCTCTTAAAAGCTGATTCTCAAAATTTCTCAGCACCTCGAGCTATAACGCACGTTTAAAAGTGAAACAGGAGAAAAGTAAAGCTAAACACAGATACAAATTCACTTTCAGAGTGAATTTGATAGTTATTCCACCTTTCAAAGCAAAGTACATGCAAGGTTCTGATCTGACCGAATAGAAGAAGGAAGAAGGAATAAGGAAAGCAGGGGCCGGCTGAGCTCAGACTGTGATCCTTGTTCTCATGTTTATATTATTTATCTGGAAGAGGAGGCTGTGGCTGTGTGTCTATATTAGGTGGTTTATTTACTACACGGTGATTTAACTGATATGATGAAATCACGGATGGATTCACATCGGCAGCTGTGTTAGATCATGTCTGTCAAACCTAATGGATCAGGTAATGTGAGGCAGGATAAGGGGGAGGAGGTGTATGAGGGAGTATGAGGGGTGGGTCCTTGACTGCAGTGATGTTTTGAGAAAGCGGAGTGGTGGTGAAATATCAATCAATATGCAGCTGAGATGACTGTCAGAAAGCCCGTCAGTACACCTGATGAGCGCTGTTATTGTTATTTTTCATGCTTTAGATACCAAATCCAAATGCACCGCCCAATCACATCAAGGCTCGTTAGGTAGCACTGTCGCCTCGCAGCAAGAAGGTCCTGGGTTTGATCCCCAGGCGGAGCAGTCCGGGTCCTTTCTGTGCGGAGTTTGCATGTTCTCCCTGTGTCTGCGTGGGTTTTCCTTCCAGTTTCCTCCCACAGTCCAAAAACATGCAGCCAAGTTAATTGGAGACACTGAATTGCCCTATAGGTGAATGTGTGAATTGAGTATTCTGGTTCCCGTTTACCTACCAAAAATATACAAATAGGTGAACTGGCTACTCTAAATAGCCCTTAGTTGTTTGTATTATGTGTAAAATAGTATAGGTGTCTGGGATCCTATAGTCAAATTTTCACAGAACAATATTTATATGGACATAAATCTTCTCTGGCTTCTTGAGAATGCATGTTGGTGAACTTGGTCTCTGCTGCATTCATTAAACAATCTGTATTCGTGCCAAAGTCATGACACAGTCCAAAGACATGCAAGCGAGATTAATTTGAGCTACAAAATTGTCCATGACAGTGTTTGACATTAAACTTGTGAACTGATGAATCTTGTGTAGCCAGTGATTAACTGTCCTGTCATGCATGTAACCAAAGTGTGTAAAACATGACATTAAAATCCTAATAAATAAATAAATAAATAGCTGCAGTAGAAGCTTATTGCTCAAGGCGCTGGACTAGTTGCAACCACTAAGTTGGCACCGTTGGGCCCCTGAGCAAGCCATTAACTCCCTCTTTTAATTCTTGGTTCCAACCAAAGTTTTAGGATCCATAATATGAAGTCTTTCCTTGGCACTGACAGCATTGATTTGTTTACTAGGCTCCGGGCACCACAGTCTGTTACACTTCTCTAGGTGGTTGTATGGTAAAAAAAATCTCTCTGCTCTGTATTTTGTATTATATTAAGTTACCCAGCACTCGTTTCCAGTGACTCGTTTATAGAGACTGTTTACAGTCAAAATATAAAGGCAAGATTGAAAGGTTCAAAGCTATGTTAGAGGTTTTCAGGATTATTTTCTTGCCTTAGAGTTGTTGAATAAATTATTGAATTTTGTGGAGAGGGTGGTGTTGGTCTCTACACTACACTGAGCTCATTTTAGCAGCAAGCAGATTTCACACAATGTAACTTAGCAACTACTTCAGACCATCATTATAAAAACAACTTATATAACGCAGCATAAACAATCCAACATTAATATCACCATGTACAGGGTTGTAAAAAACAAACTGCTCAACCCCAATGCTAACAGGTGTACTGTATAAAATCAATGATATGAAGATCATAGGAACTCGGTGGGTAGCACTGTCACCTCACAGAAAGAAGGTCCTGGGTTTGATTCCAAGGTAGAGCATTTTGAGTCCTTTCTGTGTGGAGTTTGCATGTTCTCCTCGTGTCTGTGTGGGTTTCCTTTCACAGTCTAAAGACATGCAGTCAGGTTAGGTTAACTGGAGCTACTAAGTCCCCCTAGGTCAGTGTGTGTGAATATGTGACTGGTTTCACATTGGCAAAGGAGTTAAACAAGGCTGTGTTCTGTTACCATTGCTGGTTAACCTGTACGCTGAACATATAATGAGTTTATAGGACTGAAGGAAGGTAGTCAAGGATTCAAGACTGGTGAAAGAAACATCATGAACTGTTGATATGCAAATGACACAACACTCATTGCAGAAACTCAGGAAGACATGAGTTTTTCTTTCCTTACAAGGAAAGTTAAAGAACACTTTTGTCCGGACTATCAGGACAGACTCGTGAACATAATCTGCCACTCTGGCACTGCAAATCTGTTAATATTTAATAAAGGACACGCTCATAATAGTTTATTATATTACATATACATTACATATTATATATATTTAGTCTATTTAGTTACCTACACCCACACATAATTGTACATTGCATAGTATTGTACATTAGACATCTGTTAATGTTTACTGCAAAGGACACTTTTTATATTAGTTTATTATATTAAATATTACATATTTTTTATTCTATTTATTGAGTTACATAGTTTTGTACAGTACTACTTGCTTTCTTTAATACTTTTTACATATCTATCTATCTATCTATCTATCTATCTATCTATCTATCTATCTATCTATCTATCTATCTATCTATCTATCCATCCATCCATCCATCCATCCATCCATCCATCCATCCATCCATCCATCCATCCATCCATCCATCCATCCATCCATCCATCCATCCATCCATCCTTATACGTATCTACCTAAGGAGGGTGGGAGGAGTAGTAATTGGTCGTGTCTGAGAGACTGAGAGACAGTTTATAGTCCGGATTCAGCGGCATCTGATTTCCACCTTTTGGACCACTCAAAGAAGCTTTAAGAGGAAGAAGATTTTCATGTGATGATGTGAAAGCAGCGGTGTACGTCAGTGGCGGCTCTTGCCAAATCTCTCAGGGGGGTAATAGTAGTCATGTTGACGAGATCGCTAGCTGCTCCAATTATCGCTATACCAGGTTACGTGTGACGCAAGCACGTAAGTGATATCCCTCTCGGAACCCATACAGATTGTATTGCAGTGCCTACAGTTCGAAAAAAAGTGCCTTAACATGAGAGTCTATGAGAGCAATCTGGGCGATTATCAATCAGACTGAAATCGCCCAAAAGGGGCGGTACTGTACGGAACACAACTCGACGTTGATTGGACTACGATATTCAGAGGCTAGACAGACTGTCCAGGAAAGTCACAGCTAGTTTAACACTGGTGAATGTGATAAAAAAATTTCTTCTTTTTCGCACTTTGGTGGAACGAGCCGCCCGTGGGCTACGTGCTCAACTAGAAACATTTTTTGCTGATGGCATTAAAAAGTTGGTACGGCGCAGGGGGAAATGCATCGAAATTTGTTTTTGAAATTTTAAATAAATAGAGTCTATCTGTCGGTCGGTCTGTCTGTCTGTCTGTCTGTCTGTCTGTCTGTCTGTCTGTCTGTCTGTCTGTCTGTCTGTCTGTCTGTCTATCTATCTATCTACTGAGCAGTGTTCTTATTGCATATTACTTTTATTATTTTTGGACTTACTAATTTTGGACTTGTAATCTCATAGGAATAATGTCACAGTTCTCACACTGTTCACATCATTCATCTCAAATCCCAGTGTATGTTATGCTCAATGTACTAGAGTTGTGTGTGTGTGTGTGTGTGTGTGTGTGTGTGGCGGGGGGTAATGAAGCAGAATTGGTGGTGTTGGTGGTGTAATGGTGTGGTGACGCTTTAGCTATATCAGGGCATCACCAGGTTGCCATGCTTGACTGAAAATTGTGCAGAAGAAGGTCGACCATCAGTCTGTGATCCGAAGCTCAGTGCGATTGGCTTGTGAACTAGAAGCGCGTCGTTTTCTGAGTGGCTTAGTATAGTCCTGTATAGTATAGTCCTGTGTGGTATAGTCCTGTATAGTCCCGTATAGTATAGTCCTGTATGGTATAGACCTGTATAGTCCCGTATAGTATAGTCCTGTGTGGTATAGTCCTGTATAGTCCCGTATAGTATAGTCCTGTATGGTATAGTCCTGTATAGTCCCGTATAGTATAGTCCTGTATGGTATAGACCTGTATAGTCCCGTATAGTATAGTCCTGTATGGTATAGTCCTGTATAGTATAGTCCTGTATAGTATAGTCCTGTATGGTATAGTCCTGTATAGTCCCGTATAGTATAGTCCTGTATAGTATAGTCCTGTATGGTATAGTCCTGTATGGTATAGTCCTGTATAGTATAGTCCTGTATAGTATAGTCCTGTATGGTATAGTCCTGTATAGTATAGTCCTGTATGGTATAGTCCTGTATAGTATAGTCCTGTATAGTGTAGTTCTGTATAGTCCTGTATAGTATAGTCCTGTATAGTATAGTCCTGTATAGTCCTATATAGTATAGTCATGTGTAGTATAGTCTTGTATAGTCCTGACCCAAGTAAGACCTCAACACTTTATTGTCGGTAGTGCATTCTGCAAATAAGAGTGGAGCAAAATTCATCCACAGCAATACTAAAGATTGATTTTTAGTTATTGCTCTTTATTTAATTCTGCACAAGCTGTTATTAAGTTTTTAAGGGTGGGTAACAGACATGTGAGTATTGCGTGATGTTTTATCTTTACAATTTTAATTTTATTTATTGTGATAAATAAGCAAAATAAGGGAACTTAGCATGAACCAAATGCTTTTTTTGATACCCTCCCCTCACATAATATTGTATGATTGTGTTTAATATCTTTTTAGACATTAATAATATAGAAATTATTTTAAAGGATAGAATATTTCTACCTTATATTCTGCACTTTCAACGCCAGTACTCTTCATGCACTTCATAGCCTGTCACTAGCTTTTGTTTCTCTTAGTCATAAAATACCTTCACACCAGCAGGTATATGAACTCTAAAGAAAGACAGATTAGAAAGAGTGTGATACTGAGAACTTGTGTTCATGTGACTTCGGCGGGTAAATGAAATATATGAGTGTTCGTGCCACCGGGAGCGTCTGAAGTCTCCGTTCATCTAGCAACCGTGAAAAGTGATAGATGATGTTTCTTCAACAGCTGTGCTCTTGTAGACCTAGAATGACAGAAAACGGTGCTCCTTTAACTTCTCAGTGTTAAAAACTTATAAAAAAAAAAACTTATTTTAAGTTTCTATTTCTACCTGCTTTACTCTGGTCTTCATCTTGCTCTAGTTTCTGTTTTAGATCTTCCAAATACACTAGTAGGGGACAATTTTTGGTATGTGTCTTGACAATAAATAATGTAAATAAAAACTGATAATAATGATGACTGTAAATAATTGGAAATCCAGACAGACAAGATGAAAACATTCAAAATAATTACTGGGGGAGATGACCAACCGTAATCTTTTTAAGCTGCAGAAATATACACCGATCAGCCATAACATTAAAACCACCTCCTTGTTTCTACACTTACTGTCCATTTTATCAGCTCCACTTACCATATAGAAGCACTTTGTAGTTCTACAATTACTGACTGTAGTCCATCTGTTTCTCTACATACCTTTTTAGCCTGCTTTCACATTGTTCTTCAATGGTCAGGACCCCCACAGGACCATCACAGAGCAGGAATTATTCTCAGCACTGCAGTGACACTGACATGGTGGTGGTGTGTTAGTGTGTGTTGTGCTGGTATGAGTGGATCACAGACAGCAGTGCTGCTGGAGTTTTTAAATACCGTGTCCACTTACTGTCCACTCTATTCCTATTAAGTTGGTCCACCTTGTAGATGTAAAGTCAGAGACGATCGCTCATCTATTGCTGCTGTTTGAGTTGGTCATCTTCTAGACCTTCATCCGTGGGCGCTGTTGGCTGGATATTTTTGGTTGGTGGACTATTCTCAGTCCACCAGTGACATTGAGGTGTTTAAAAACTCAATCAGCACAACACACACTAACACACCACCACCATGTCAGTGTCACTGCAGTGCTGAGAATGATCCACCACCCAAATAATACCTACTCTGTAGTGGTCCTGGGAGAGTCCTGACCATTGAAGAACAGCATGAAAGGGGGCTAACAAAGCATGTAGAGAAACAGATTGACTACAGTCAGTAATTGTAGAACTACAAAGTGCTTGACAATGTGTGTAGAAACAAGGAGGTGGTTTTATTGTTATGGCATTGTATATACTATATATCTTCTGATAGTTTTGTAAAACTCCAAACCATAATGCCAACGTTTTTGCATCCACACTCTTTTTCTCCTATCTATGTATCCCAGTTTCTCATTTCCTTTCTACCTGTCCACCGTACCTTGCAGGTCAAGATCTAACATTTCTGGCAAATGACACTGCATGAAAAGTGCCACTTCAAAACGATCACCAAAGCTTTAGTACGGCATACCAATAGCCCCATATGCAACTCCTTTCCCTCTTCACTGCTTAATGAGTACCATCCATTACTGACAAAACTCCCCCTTTCATCATTCACACCTGCATCTCCATCAGTCACGGTAACCATCAAGCTTGTTAAAAAGACAACGCATTATTTGAGCTGAGTCATGCCAAAATGCTTTATTTCTCAGCTCCAGCAGTGCAGTAATCTAGGGTGCAATTGAACACAGCATTTCAGTTAAGTAGTCCTAATGAATAATAAAAAAAATTATAGAGTGCTGTGATGGTGATGTTAAATCGATTTGCTTAAGTGAAAAGATTCTTAATTATACTGAATAATTTTCATCGTTGGTTCTTATTATGTTTTAATTTTAAACCCTTTTACAAACTCATTTCCAGAAAGGTTGGGACATGTTGTAAAATGCAGTAGAAACAAGAATCTGGGGATTTGTTTATTCTCCTGAACCTTTATATGAGGTTCGAGAGGTTAAATTATATTTTCACTAACAAACTTAATTGTATTTTTTTTTAAATATAAACACATTTTGAATTTGATGCCCACAAGTCACTCAAAAAAGCTGGAACAGATTGTCTATTGATTGCATCATAATTGTTGCAGTTCTGCAAGTGAAATTCTGGCCCGTTCATGCTTACTACAAGACTTCAGCCACTTAACAGTCGTGGTTGTTGTTGTCTGATTCTCCTCTTTATGATATCTGTTCTGCTTTTTGCTATTTGCCAAATATGAGTAATTTAAATTAACTGGAAAAAAATAGAAGCTTCGAAAAAAATAGTTATGGCATTAAATAGAAATTTAATGCCATAACATTAAAACCACCTCCTTGTTTCTACACTCATTGTTTATTTTATCAGCTTCACTTTCCACATAGAAGCACTTTGTAGTTCTACAATTACTGACTGTAGTCCATCCATTTCTCTGCATGCTTTGTTAGCTCCATTTCATGCTGTTCTTCAATGGTCAGGACTCTCACAGGACCACCACAGAGTAGGTATTATTTGGGTGGTGGATGATTTTCAGCACTGCAGTGACACTGACATGGTGGTGGTGTGTTAGTGTGTGTTGTGCTGGTATGAGTGGATAAGACAGCAGTGCTGATGGAGTTTTTAAACACCTAACTGTCATTGCTGGACTGAGAATAGTCCACCAACCAAAAACATCCAGCCAACAGCACCCCATGGGCAGCATCCTGTGACCACTGATGAAGGTCTAGAAGATGACCAACTCAAACAGCAGCATTAGATAAGCGATTGTTTTTGACTTTACATCTACAAGGTGGACCAACTGGGTAGGAGTGTCTAATAGACTCCATCAGCGCTGCTGTGTCTGATCCACTCACACCAGCACAACATACACTGACACACCACCACCATGTCAGTGTCACTGCAGTGCTGAGAATGATCCACCATGGCACTGATGCACCCCAATTCCATGACAGATGTTGGCTGTTGCATCTTTCAGTAATAACAGTCTGGATGGTCCTTTTTGTCTTTGGCACTGAGAACTATATCTGTGTTCTCAAAAACCAGCCGAATGGACTTATCAGACCACAGCACACATTTCCACTGTATTTGTGTCCATCTGAGATGAGCTCGGTTTTATTTTTGTGTTTCCAGAAGCATGGATGGTCTGGATGGTCTTTTTTGTCTATTTTCTTTAAAAAATGTGCACTCATCAGACCACAGCACACATTTCCACTGTATTAGGGTCTATTTGAGATGAGCTCGCTGACTACAAAAAATAAATGCATTTTAAGAGGCATTCTTGATTTAGTGGTGGACTGTGTTAAGTAACAATGGTGTTGTTCTGAAGTTCTCTCAAGATCATGTGGCTATATTTATCACAGTAACATGACAGTATTGCTTGCAGTGCCGTCTGAAGGCTTGAATGTCAAACACATTGAAGAGTGGTCTTCAGCTTTGCCATACACAAAGATTTGTTCAGATTCTCTGAACCTTTTGACCATTTTATGTACGGTAGATGGTAAAGACTTAATAATTTGCAATCTTGCTTTGAGAAATCTGGTGGATTCTTTCTTCGTACTTCGTATTTCGTATTTTCATTTTATAAAACATCCCATATTTTCTGAAAATATGTTTTGTACCTACAGTGTTTCTTTTCCTACAAACATGGCCTGGGTGCTTTGGCTGCTAAAAAAGTACTGATGTTTCAGATTTGATGTTTTATAAACATAATGCTTACACTCTCTTTTTTGATGCAGAAATGTTCATGAAGTCAAACGTAGTCAGTTTTATGTGAAAAACATTCATCATGTCTTTAGCTTGTTATACGTCCTGCTTAGAGGATGTGAGGACAGGTTTATTTGAAGAAATTCAACAGTGTAATGAAAGCTAGATTAAAAAGCCGCTCCCGTGAGCTGCTGAAGAGTGATTTTTCTCACTCGTACTGCTTTTCTGCACTTTAGATCAGTATGCTGATAGGGAGGTTTGGTTCAGACTCAGACAGAAATACCCATGGCAAGGCTGGACTATGAGACTCATATTGAAATTTCATGCCAGGTTTTTTAATATATATTTTTTTCTTTTACCCTCTGATCCGGCTCTTTAAAATAATATTTAACTAGACTGACTGTATATTGAAGATGGTATTGCGGTTACATCAGTGGTCACGCCGAGAGCAACGAGACATCGCCTAACAGTCTTTTATTTTATTAAAGGTTTTAATTAAATACAGGCCAGAAATGTTGGTCAGCAATTCAGTGGTATAAAATTATAAAAATATTACAAATATATTAAAATATACAAATATATAATATAAACAATATAATATTTTTATTATAATAAAAATATATAATAAAAACTTTTTTTTACTGATATAAAGATTTTAAATAATTAATTTGTAAATTAAATAAATAATATAATAATATAAATATAATAATAATTTTTATTGTAAATAAATAAAAACAGACCAGTCAGTCTGTTGATGATTCTTGCTGGTATGGTGCTGGTTAGTGCTGTTCCAGTCAGTCTAGTGATGATTTCTGCTAGTATGGTGCTGGTTAGTGCTGTTCCAGTCAGTCTAGTGCTGGTTCTTGCTGGTATAGTGCTGGTTAGTGCTGTTCAAGTCAGTCCAGTACTGATTCTATGTATATATATATATATATATATATATATATCCATTGGTTCCATTTTGGTTTCATCTGACCACATGATATTCTCCCAATCCTCTTCTGGATCATCCATATGCTCTCTGGCAAACTTCAGACAGACCTGGACATGTACTGGCTTAAGCAGGGGGACACGCCTGGCACTGCAGGATTTGAGTCCCTCTCGGCGTAGTGTGTTACTGATGGTAGCCTTTGTTACTTTGGTCCCAGCTCTCTGCAGGTCATTCATCAGGTCCCTCCGTGTAGTTCTGGGATTTTTGCTCACCGTTCTCATGATCATTTTGACCCCACGGGATGAGATCTTGCGGGGGCCCCAGATCGAGGGAGATTATCAATGGTCTTGTATGTCTTCCATTTTCTTACAATTGCTCCCACAGTTGATTTATTCACACCAACCTGCTTGCCTATTGTAGATTCACTCTTCCCAGCCTGGTGCAGGTCTACAATTTTCTTCCTGGTGTCCTTCGACAGCTCTTTGGTCTTGGTCATGGTTGAGTTTGGAGTCTGACTGTTTGAGGCTGTGGACAGGTGTCTTTTATACAGATAACGAGGTCAAACAGGTGCCATTAATACAGGTAACGAGTGGAGGACAGAAGAGCTTCTTAAAGAAGAAGTTACAGGTCTGTGAGAGCCAGAAATCTTGCTTGTTTGTGGGTGACCAAACACTTATTTTCCACCATAATTTACAAATAAATTCTTTAAAAATCCTACTATGTGATTTCCTGGATTTTTTTTTCTCATTTTGTCTCTCATAGTTGAAGTGTTCCTATGATGAAAATTACAGACCTCTCTCATCTTTCTAAGTAGGACAACTTGCACAATCAGTGGCTGACTAAATACTTTTTGGCCCCACTGTATATACTTAATTTTTTATGTTTAACTACAGCTTTATCCTGCTCAGGGTCTCAGCGAGTCCAGTTTTCCCAGAATCACTTTAAACCCTTTACTTTATTTCCAGAAATGACCTACATCTGCCTTTTCATAATACAATAGTCTTACGCCAAACACAGTTTTTGTCATATTTAACACCACCGTTACTTTATTACACCTTCCCTTTTTGTTCCCACAGTTCTTGCCCTGGGCTACGATAGTCAAAAAGATTGAGCTTTTATATTCTTGTTACTTTTTTCTTTCTCACCTTGTGCTTGGAATCTGATCAGTTAGGAATAGTTGTTTTCACCTCATCATCACCTCCCCAATCACCTAGTTTTGTTTTCCACCCACCGTGCTCTGTCTCACACTTTGGATTCATTTGTGGTCTCACACCCCCTACTCCCCCGTACTCGTACATCTGTTTAATGAGTGCACATGACTGCGTGAGAGTGAACATGTACACCTATTCTAACTAGAGCATCCAGCTAGGTCAGGCATTCCATCGCCTACGAGTGTGTGAAATCATGCATACTGCCATGAACGCTTCATGATAAAAATGGCTTTAGGATGCCACATTCCCAACAAGTCAGTTTTTAAAACCTCTGACAGTCAAAATCAAGTGCTGGCAGCATCTAGGAGCAACAATAGCTTAGTTACAACACAGTTAACCACATGAGCTTCTGACACTAGAAGCTCCCATCTAGGGTGGATAATAATACACATGAAACACATTTATTAGGATTTTAATGTCATGTTTCACAGTTTGGTTACAGTTATGACAGGACGGGTAGTTACAGGTTACACAAGATTCATCAGTTCAAGTCTTTTAATGTCAAACACAGTCATGGATAATTTTGTATCTTTAATTCACCTCAGGGCGGCACGGTGGCTCAGTGAATAGCACTGTCGCCTCACAGCAAGAAGGTCCTGGGTTTGATCCCCAGGCGGGGCGGTTCGGGTCCTTTCTGTGTCTGCCCTTTCTGTGCAGATGATCCTCCCACAGTCCAAAAACACGCAGTCAAGTTAATTGGAGACACTGAATTGCCCTGTAGGTAAATGGGTGTGTGTATGTGTATGTGTGTGTGTTTGTGTGTCTGCCCTGCGATGGACTGGCGCCCTGTCCAGGGTGTTACTGTGTGCCTTGCTCCCATTGAAAAGCAGGGAGAGGCTCCAGCACACCCCCCCCCACCCCCCACGACCCTAATTGGATAAGCGGTTAAGACAGTGAGTAAGTGAATGAGTGAGTGAGTAATTCACCTCACTTGCATGTCTTTGGACTGTGGGAGGAAACCGGAGCTTCTGGAGGACACCCACACAGACACGGGAAGAACATGCAAACTCCACACATAAACCGCCCCACCTAGGAATCGAACCCAGGACCCTCCGAGCCACTGTGTCGCCCTGAAACACATTAAATCTGTTCTAATGCTAAGTGTCCATATACTTTTGGCTACATTGTGGATTTTCCTCATTTTTTCTATTCATTTGCTGCATCATTCAACCGGTAAAAACTTCAATTAAAGCAAAATCCAGCACTGCAGAAAAGTTTACAGAATATTTCTGATTGCAACTACACATGAGCTTTATGTAAAAGTAAACTGACATACAGAAGTAAATCTCATTTTTGGAAATGACAGCAGAACGAAATGAAAATGGAGCCGATATGGAAGAACGAAGCGGATGTTTGGCACGGTTGTGGCACAACTGAATAACTAATCCAATTAACAGCTTCTTCCTTCTTCCACTGCATGACATGTTGTCTTCCCATCCTGTCATTTTAAGTCACACGAGAGCTTTCACTTTCCTCTCTTAGCTTCTCTTAGCGTCTATCTCTAATCCCTGAACGGATATCACTCCGTTTTGTGTGCCCCTGTGTTCCTTCTGATGTTATACTAATATTTGAGCTTAGATATGTTATCATCACCCCTTTATTACACCAAAATCTTCACCCCTACCTTCCATCCTTCCTTCACTAAACTGATTAGTCATAACATTAAAACCACCTCCTTGTTTCTACAATCACTGTCCATTTTATCAGCTCCACTTACCATATAGAAGCACTTTGTAGTTCTACAATTACTGACTGTAGTCCATCTGTTTCTCTGCATGCTTTTTTAACCTGCTTTCACCCTGATCTTCAATGGCCAAGACCCCTACAGGACCACTACAGAGCAGGTATTATTTAGGTGGTGGATTATTCTCAGCACTGCAGTGACACTGACATGATGGTGGTGTGTTAGTGTGTGTTGTGCTGGTTTGAGTGGATCAGACACAGCAGCGCTGCTGGAGTTTTTAAATACTGTGTCCTCTCACTGTCCACTCTATTAGACGCTCCTACCTAATTGGTTCACCTTGTAGATGTAAAGTCAGAGACGATCGCTCATCTATTGCTGCTGTTCGAGTTGGTCATCTTCTAGACCTTCATCAGTTGTCACAGGACGCTGCCCATGGGGTGCTGTTGGCTGGATAATTTTGGTTGGTGGACTATTCTCAGTCCAGCAGGGACAGTGAGGTGTTTAAAAACTCCATCGGCATTGCTGTGTCGTATCCACTCGTACCAGCACAACACACACTAAGTAGTGTGTAAGTAGACACTGTAGTGGTCCTCTGGGTGTCCTGACCATTGAAGAACAGCATTAAAGGGGGCTAACAATGCATGCAGAGAAACAGATGGACTACAGTCAGTAATTGTAGAACTACAAAGTGCTTCTACATGGTAAGTGGAGCTGATTAAATGGACAGTGTGTGTAGAAACAAGGAGGTGGTTTTAATGTTATGGCTGATGGGTGTATGTCACCTATTGCTATAGCTTCTGACCCCAAGAGAGATTTGATTTCTATAAAACAGGCTGATCAAGTATTGACAAAATTGACTCAAGAAATAACCCAAAATGTCATTCCTCAGATCCACTCACCCAACATGGGAGCAACTTTAGATCTTACGAACATCTGTAACAGTTTCAAAATGTTCAACTTAAAATACAGTACTATCAATCCAAATTAGAAGTCACAAACAACTCAATGAATCAATTCTTCTAGAATTTATCTAAACCTAGTATCAATTCCTCCTCCCCTAAAATCATACCTGCTTCTCTGGCTATGCTTAGACAATTCACTGAATCCAGGCTCCTCCCTTTGTCCTTCAGACAAACCACTGTCTCTCTGATCTTGATGAAGGACAAGGACCCACTCAAGTGTGGATCCTACCGCCTAATAAATCTTCTAAATGCAGATGTAAAAATACCGCCAGACGCCTTGAGTCCGTACTCCCTCAAATAATCCATCCTGATCAAACTGGCTTCATTAAAGCCTGACACTCCTTCTTCAACATCAGAAGGGCAATGAGCATTATGTATTCTTGTCCTGACTCCTGCTCACCCAAAATTCTGCTCTTATTAGATGCTGAGAAGACCTTTGATAGAATCATGGCCATTCACACAGCGAGAAGTTTATCTCGTGGATTAAACTGCACACCAGTGAACTACACACTTTTTGCTTAACCAATAAATAGGTACTAGACAGGGCTGCCCCTTTTCCACCTCGCTATCAGTAATTCACTGATTCAAAGTGTGGACAGGGGTGGGGGGAAGCATGCAATCTCCCTGCACACTAATGACGTAATACTGTTTGTTTTATATCTTGCCAATTCTTTACCAAAAATCTTACAAACTATCTTTCAGTCATTACCTTTTCTGGCTATAAACACTGAAGGTGAAAGTAAAAGTTAATTATTTTGCATTAACATTTTAAGAGTCTGACCTAACTTCATTTACCTCCCAGTTCCATCAAGCTCGTCACAAATTCAAGTACCTGGGTGCCACTTTGACATTCTGACATTCTTCTAAAATGCAGTTCTAACATCTTCCCAGTTGGTCCTCCCTCCCATTGTCAGTTGTGCAGCATGAGTGCACAGCCCACCGACCCCCTCATACAGAGAGTCTCATACTGATCTCTACGTTCCTTTACTTCTGTACAGTTGCCTCAGGCTCCTAACCAGGGTCCTTACACCTCCTTTATAGTCTGTTTTTTTTGCACCAAGCAGACTAGTGGCCAATTTTGTCTGCTGCAGGCACTACCAATTGTGCTTGCTGGGGGTAGCCCAGCCGAACGGTAGCACAGCTAAGATTCAAACTCGGACAGTTCAGATTCCCAATGCTGGTGCCCTAGCAGAATATCCAGCTGCGCCACATATGGAATAAGAAACTGACCAGGATTCGAGAAGCCTTTTTTACAGAACCCTAAAAAACTGGCAGACTGGTGTTACCTAACTTCCACCTCTACTACTGGGCTGCTAACTTCCCACTAAGTCCCACTAAGGCCTTAGCAACTGCGTCCCAACATGGGTGGCCATAGAACCTGAATTATGCCGACAAGGATCTTCCATGGGGCTGCCTTGCTTGCCTCTACCCATCCTACATGGCTCACTTGTGGGCAATCCAGTGGTCAGTGGATATTACATATACGATGGCAATGTAGAACCCATTAAGATTTGACAAATGTGAAGCACTTGAAGCCAGTGTTCATCTCTTCTACCTAATAAACAGAATTTAAAAAAAGATCCCTGATCGCTACCTAATCAAACTCCTTTGACATGAAGTCTTGCATTGTTTGACCTTAAAATGGTCACACATTCCCTTGGGTACACTCAAAAATCATGTAGGGGCCACAAGAATGGGGTGAGTGGGCAGGGTTTACAGCTTATTAATGTTGAGGTGTTGATTTAATCACACAATATAACACAGTTTTGTTTTCTACCAACAAATGAGAAGTTGCGTCACTGTCCATTTAACAAAGCTAACGTTAGATGCTACGTAATAGATTTGCAGCATACGGATCTCTGTCATATTATTGTTAAATAACTGTGTTACAGACGCTCCCTAATCTAATCCAGTCCGAGCAGGTCTAATGTCTGCGAAAAGCTCTTTCCATATCGTCTTATTGCAGTGACAGCGGACAAACCGACACGGCAAGACGGAGACAGGAGTTGCAGAGATGGCAGATTTAGTTAAGCCTCACGGTGCAGGACCCTGTCAGGGTGACATGCTGGAAAATGAAATCTCACCCAGCAGCTGAGGGTGATGCCGTGCCACCCTGTCATGGTTCCGTATAGTGATGGCAGCCACGGTCGAGAGAGCTTCTTCATCAAGCTACGACGACAGGTGTGACTGTGCCTTTGATGTTCCCGTAGAGAGAGACAACGGACGGAGGTGTGAACTCAGCGGCGGAGCTTGAGAAATGGGTTTTTCTTTTGTACGTAGAAGAGATGCTGAAAAAATTGGAAAAATAGATCATCAACCTGTCTGTTAGGAGGTTTATTCTAGCCAGAGACAATAAAGCATGCAGACTGAGCATGCTCAGAGCTGTGTGCTGATCAATTACCCTGTATTACAGTTCACTAGGTGTCTGGCAGGGGCATTAGAGCACATTTTCATTAATTAATTTATTTATTCATTCATTTATTTAATTTCATTTTCATCAACTGCTTTATCCTGGTTAAGTTTGGGGCGGGTCTGGTTCTATCGGAAAACACTGAATGCAAGCAGGAATACCCTGAATAGGGCAGCTATTCAAACTTCTTCGACCATCTCACCCCCCTATCATATCCAGTCATGTCTGTCCAGATTTCCGGATGGTCGACAACAGTGCTGAGATTTGAACCCGGATCTCACGATGGTGGGCAAGGGTAATAGACATCTGTGTCACCCAAGCCCTAATTCATTAATTAATTACATTTAATTTCATTTTCCTCAACTGTTTTATCCAGGTCAAGTTTGGGGCGGGTCTGGTTCTCTTGGAAACACTGGGTGCAGGAGGAAATACCTTGGATAGTGTGCAGGTTCATCACACTTATTCGACCATCCCACCCTTCTCAGACATAGCCAATCATGTCCGTGTAGATATTTGGATGGCTGATAACACTGCTGAGATTTGAACCCGGATCTCGAGATGGTGGGCAAGTGTAAGACCTCTGTGTCACCCAAGCCTTAATTGATTAATTAATTAATTTAATTTAATTTCATTTTCCTCAACTGCTCTATCCTGGTCAAGTTTGCAGTGGGTCCGGTTCAGAAAATGCATAAATTACATAGAAAACAAATGATAAATAAACATATTATTTTGATCTTTAGCCTTTTGTAGTGTAAGGATCTGTGTTCCCATCAGTTGTTTAATCTGGAATGTTTTAGAATGCCCCTTCAGAAAATAAATCCCAGTAGATTTGCCCCGCCATGTTCAAATCATAATCTTATAACATTTAACCAGTGGTTTACACACTTTACCCATTAGTGAATAATTGTTATAAACCTACAGTTTGGCTAAAAGAGCGGAAAGAAACGAGAGATGGACGAGTGGCATCATGTCCTTGGATTGTTTTTTTTTTTTTTAGATAGGTGGGAATATTTAGCTAAACTTTCAGTTATCCTTCCTCCATATGTACGCATATTTTAAAAGACTAAATAATAATCCCAGTTTTATTTGAAATCTAAACAGATTTAAACGGATTGCCAATGTAGTACCAGTCCACCGATTCCTCAGAGAACTGGGTCGAGTCTCTACCTACTCACTGTAATAGCAGAGTAGAGTTTCATATCCTTATGGACCCTTCTCAGCCCAAATCTCTTTGAAGATACTTTCACTCTCAATCTCCTTTAAAATCCTGTTCTGAAGGGTCATCACCATGACAACCTGACATCCAGAAGCTATCAGAGAAAAGCTGGAGAGGTAAAAAAAACAGAGTACTGTAGCGAGGATATCATTTTAGCTTGATGGTACTTATCTAATTTGTCATGACTCGTGTCTACTGCTTTTATCCTTTATCGTCTCAGTTTGGGTTCTGGCCATCTGGGTTCTATCCTCTTCTTCAAATTGATTATAGGTGTGAGTGAAAGAGTGAATGAATGAGAGTGATGGATTTTCACTTTTTTTTTTACAGTTTATGCATTTTCTCCCCTTTTTCTCCCTTTTAGCTCGTCCAATCGCCCGATTGTGTCATGCTTCCTCTCCACCAATGCCGATCCCCACTCTGATTGAGGAGAACAAAGCTAACCCACGCCCCCTCTGACACGCGGGCAGCAGTCGTATGCATTTTGTCACCTACACTTTGACGAGTGCAATGCGGATCAGCACTGTGTACAGAGAGACACACCCTGACAGCACTCTTTTCTCATCTCTGTGCAGGCGCCACCAATCAGCCAGCAGAGGTCGTAATTGCATTAGCGATGAGAAAGTCCCTATCTGGCTTTAATATCCCACTCCTATCTGAACAACAGGCCAATTGTTGTTCATAAGGCCGCTCAGCCCAGCCGGCAGGCAGAGCTGAGACTCGATACGATGTATTCTAGATCCCAGCTCTGGTGTTCCAGCATGTGTTTTTACCACTGCGCCATCTGAGCGGCATGAATTTGCACTCTTTTCAAAGTGAATGTACTAAATAACTGCGTCCTTTGTCTGGATGAAGCTGTTTGAGAGGATAAATAAATGAATAAATTAAAAACTGGGTTGGTATAGAGATTTTATTTGTGCTAATTGTTCTTGAGGGCCAGTAATTTAGTAATCTAACTAAACGTGATTCATCTACAAGGTGAACCAACTAGGAGTGTCTAATAGAGTGGACAGTGAGTGAAAAGTATTTAAAAACCCCAGCAGCGCTGCTGTGTCTGGAAAGCAGGATAAAAAGGTATGTAGAGAAATAGATGGACTACAGTCAGTAATTGTAGAACTAAAAGAGTGCTTCTATATGCTAAGTGGAGCTGATAAAATGGACAGTGAATGTAGAAACCAGGATGTGGTTTTAATGTTATGGCTGATCAGTATACTTTGGCCATGCAGTGTACATGCTCATTAAAAGTGTACGCAAACCCTTGACTTTAACTCTATATATATTTTGACTCGACATGTCGATGACATACAGTGTATCACAAAAGTGAGTACACCCCTCACATTTCTGCAGATATTTAAGTATATCTTTTCATGGGACAACACTGACAAAATGACACTTTGACACAATGAAAAGTAGTCTGTGTGCAGCTTATATAACAGTGTAAATTTATTCTTCCCTCAAAATAACTCAATATACAGCCATTAATGTCTAAACCACCGGCAACAAAAGTGAGTACACCCCTTAGTGAAAGTTCCTGAAGTGTCAATATTTTGTGTGGCCACCATTATTTCCCAGAACTGCCTTAACTCTCCTGGGCATGGAGTTTACCAGAGCTTCACAGGTTGCCACTGGAATGCTTTTCCACTCCTCCATGACGACATCACGGAGCTGGTGGATATTCGAGACTTTGCGCTCCTCCACCTTCCGCTTGAGGATGCCCCAAAGATGTTCTATTGGGTTTAGGTCTGGAGACATGCTTGGCCAGTCCATCACCTTTACCCTCAGCCTCTTCAATAAAGCAGTGGTCGTCTTAGAGGTGTGTTTGGGGTCATTATCATGCTGGAACACTGCCCTGCGACCCAGTTTCCGGAGGGAGGGGATCATGCTCTGCTTCAGTATTTCACAGTACATATTGGAGTTCATGTGTCCCTCAATGAAATGTAACTCCCCAACACCTGCTGCACTCATGCAGCCCCAGACCATGGCATTCCCACCACCATGCTTGACTGTAGGCATGACACACTTATCTTTGTACTCCTCACCTGATTGCCGCCACACATGCTTGAGACCATCTGAACCAAACAAATGAATCTTGGTCTCATCAGACCATAGGACATGGTTCCAGTAATCCATGTCCTTTGTTGACATGTCTTCAGCAAACTGTTTGCGGGCTTTCTTGTGTAGAGACTTCAGAAGAGGCTTCCTTCTGGGGTGACAGCCATGCAGACCAATTTGATGTAGTGTGCGGCGTATGGTCTGAGCACTGACAGGCTGACCCCCCACCTTTTCAATCTCTGCAGCAATGCTGACAGCACTCCTGCGCCTATCTTTCAAAGACAGCAGTTGGATGTGACACTGAGCACGTGCACTCAGCTTCTTTGGACGACCAACTGAGTGTCTGTTCTGAGTGGACCCTGCTCTTTTAAAACGCTGGATGATCTTGGCCACTGTGCTGCAGCTCAGTTTCAGGGTGTTGGCAATCTTCTTGTAGCCTTGGCCATCTTCATGTAGCGCAACAATTCGTCTTTTAAGATCCTCAGAGAGTTCTTTGCCATGAGGTGCCATGTTGGAACTTTCAGTGACCAGTATGAGAGAGTGTGAGAGCTGTACTACTAAATTGAACACACCTGCTCCCTATGCACACCTGAGACCTAGTAACACTAACAAATCACATGACATTTTGGAGGGAAAATGACAAGCAGTGCTCAATTTGGACATTTAGGGGTGTAGTCTCTTAGGGGTGTACTCACTTTTGTTGCCGGTGGTTTAGACATTAATGGCTGTATATTGAGTTATTTTGAGGGAAGAATAAATTTACACTGTTATATAAGCTGCACACAGACTACTTTTCATTGTGTCAAAGTGTCATTTTGTCAGTGTTGTCCCATGAAAAGATATACTTAAATATCTGCAGAAATGTGAGGGGTGTACTCACTTTTGTGATACACTGTATGTATACAGGAGTGATGCAGTGCTAACATAAGGTGTGTAGGTGGGTGTTATGGCTCCACTGCAGTTCATAAATTAATAGATTTATTATCAGATTGTATTTTTTTTATCCTCTGTAGAAGGTAGAAGTAGATGATATTATATCGGAATGACATTTAGAAAGTGGGCTAACTAAATAATCACACTCTGTGTAGTACCCACATATGGTTCCTTATGCCATGACTATGTAAATGACACACAACTCATATTCCTATCCTAAGACAAACACATTCCAGTTTCAATCCTGGCACACGTCTCAAGCGTTCTTGGGTCTTCATCCAAAAATACTTCCAAATTATGTTAGTAATTCTGGACACCCAGCTCTCATTCTCAACTTCTGTTGCTAACCTGATCTGGTCTTGCAGCTTCATACAGGAACATGCACAAACATCAGGCATATTTAGCCATTTCAGTACATGGAGCCAAATAAATATATTTTGTTAATGCATTTCTCCCCCTTTTCTCCCTTTTTAGCGCAACCAATTGCCCGATCACCTCATGCTTCCTCTCCACCAATGCTGATCCCCGCTCTGATTGAGGAGAACGAAGCTAACCCACTCCCCTTATGCATCTTACACTCACCTACACTTTGACGAGTGCAGTGCAGCTCAGCACTGTCTACGGAGTGACACACCCTGACAGCACTCTTTTCTCATCTCTGTGCAGGTGCCATCAATTATCCAGCAGAGGTCGTAATTGCATTAGTTATGAGAGAGACCCTATCCGGCCTAATCCCACCCCTGCCTGAACAACAGGCCAATCGTTGTTCATGTGGTCACTCAGCCCAGCCGGCAGGCAGAGCTGAGATTCGATACAATTTATTCGAGATCCCAGCTCTGGTTCCAGCGTGTGTTTTTACCACCGCACCACCTGAGCGAAGTGTTTTTACGTGTGGTGTAAAAGTCTTTCAACTTTAGTTTAGGGAAGACTTTTTCCTGTTCATGCATGACTGTCTCTAAGAACCTAGTTTAATGAGCTGTTGTGTTGGAACCTCAGTAGTCAGAACAGAGTCTAACGAATACTCTATGAACCAAATTACCACAAATTCCCACAGATTGCATAGCCCATGCTTTCAGAATAGGATGTCCAAAGGTCATGTATCCACAATCGTATTGGCCTTATAGTGTATGTCAGGGTTTAGGGTTAGGAACGTACGAAACATACAAACAAACCATGAAAATAGTGGCAATCTGGTCTCACTGTGGTTTACAAAATGTAACATAAAGCCTTCACAAAGGTCGTTAGTGCACAAGTTCATTTTATGTTTATGTGCCTGTTAAAATTGTTTAATTTATTTATATATTTTTTCTGTGATCAATTTTTTGGCCCTTGGGTGGGTCGCGACCCAGGGTTTAAAAAACCCTGGTGTATGTAATCCAGCTAACAGGGAAAAACATGGTGACAAGCATTTAAAATGTTCAATACTTATTATATTTTTCTTTTAGTGAGGTCTGTAGACCTCTGAAGACCAGAGATTAATCAGTTCTTCATAATGCAAGTCAAAGAACATCAATAATACATCAATAATATTGAAAACTTATCATGATGATGATTGTTTAAGTCCATGTAAGTGTCCTTCCCAATCAGGTTCCAAGCTAAGCCACTGACAATCCAATCCTCACATGTACAAGTGTACTAAGAGCTAGTAAGCTGTTAAGTAAACTAATTTAAAAATGGACAGAATTCAAAGCAGCTGTGTCTCAAATCGCACTCTACTGTACTAAACAGTACGTCTATTTAGTGCACTTCATTCTGTAATAACCTATATGCCACATATGTTGCAGTTTGGGATGCAGCCAGGAAGTCACAAGTGAACAATGTGTACAACAAGAATAAATTTAACCAGATCACATGACCAGGTAAGTGTGAAGTTGTGTCTTAACGTCAGTTAAGTTTGTGCTGGAGGATTTGAAGAAATCTCTGTACTCAGTGTGAACAGTGAATATTGGTGTATTGGTGTACTGGAGCTAAACGGTGAGCTGTTACCCATGAGGGAACAAAACAAAACAAAAAATCAGTGCATTGACCACATTGAACACCTCCAAGAGAACTGAATAAAATGGTGTGTATTTCTAATGCTTTTTCTTTTAAGACTTGGCAGGGGTTTGCCTGTAATGTTGATTAAACCGAGATTTGGAAAAACTATGGGCGTGGTCTTGCTCGATTTCAGTGCAGTTAAAAGTCAAATCTTTCAATGACTTTTCCCAGATGTCAAGTCTTGTTAAAGGAATGCCACAAGTTTACGACTTGAGTTTAAACCTCTGGTCATTTTAGGATCCCGTCACTCTGGTTCTTATTGTAGCTCTTCATTTTCTTCTTGGATCCAGACCAACACAAGCAGTCATCCTTCCTTTACTGCATGGGTGCTGATTTAACAGCTCCCACAAATACTTTGACTGACAGACTTCATGCAATGGTCAAACAGGAGCATTAAAAATTCTAGGTTAGTTTTCACACATTAGATAGAATTAAATTTTCATTAACCACTTTATTCTGGTCAAGGCAAGGCAGGAATACCCTGGACAGGGTTCCAATCCATCCCTTTCCTAGACATAGTCAACTATGTCTGTGTAGTTTGCCGATGGCACCGCTGGGATTTAAACCCCGATCACAGCGCCTATTTCTTATCTGTAATTCAATTCATTAAACTGAAAGTAACATCAAATGTTCGACTAATCATATTGCTCTATTTCTGGCATTGGTACAGGTACTGTTCTACACATTGTGGTCCACACACAAGCTCAATTCAATAGAACCCCAAAACATCCTTTTCCGGTGAACCAGTGGTGATATCCAAAAAAGAAATAACCAAATAAATAAAAGGCAGGGTGGTGGTACAGTATGGAGTTTGTGCCATTACTGGTCTCTGTTCTTGAAGAGTATATTAATTTGTTGTCTCATGTGTTTCTTCTGTATACTCCAGGTCTCTATTTCCTCTAAAATATATAAAAAAAGATGATTTACCGACTCTCTAAATTGAATTTTCGTGTTAATGAATGGATAACTAGGCGAATGTGTGTTATGTAGATAGACGGGCTCCCTATCCACTTTTTAAGAGTTCATAAATGAAAGTCAGGTTGGGTGATACTGTCATAAATCGGAGCCAGTACGCTGTTTTAATTAGTGCTTTTTGCATTTTGAAAAGCACTTGTGCTAATGGTGGCAAAACTAATTTGCAGATAAGCCACATTTCTGCAATGTTTGAGTCCGGAACTCCAGTGGCCTGCACAGAGTCCTAACCTCATCCTCTTAGAGCAACTTTGGAATAAACTGGAATGCCATTGCCAACCAGAGCTTCTTAACTGACCCAAATACTCTTTTAACCACAAAAGCAGAAATTCCCACAGACACTCCAAAGTCCTTTGAAGAGCATGCCGAAAGGTCCGTGACGTGATTTTCAAGGCCGTGATTTCGGTACGGCCTTACACATAGTGCACAAGAACCTGATGTAAGCAAGAATTTACTTTGACAACCAATCCTGCCATCAGCTTGTACAGGTCTGTGCTGCTATTGCTACGTTCCTCTCCGGCTGTCTGTACGTTTTACAGATGCCGTCCTGATATCTTTCCAGCTCAACATTTTGGCATGTTATTGCCTTCTCCCTGGCTTATACCCTGGTCTGCTTCACTGGCACTAATCTCCTGGTGTCTGTTTCTATTTTATGACTTTCATCTTGACTTTTATCTTCATACTGGCAGAGATATATTTCACGCTAGTCATCGCTGCCCACTCCACTGCTTCATGTTAAGTACTTTTAAAGTGAAAATAAATTGTTTTAATAAGTAAAGGCACAAATACAGACATCTTATACACAAAGCTGGCTTTATTTTTGGTGCTCTAAATGTGAGGTTCCACTTACCTCTTATATGGATATTACGGGAAACTAAACAAATACTACAAAATACCTAAACAGTGATGAGAAACTTTGCCTTGGTGGAACTGGCGAGTTCGAGTTCTGGTTGTGCCATAGAATGGACAGCAGACCTAACGGTCACATTCAATCATATCTGATACAGGAGGGTACGGATGGGGAATAATTTCTCCTCTGCCGCAACAGAGACTCCTACGTTCTGGTTGAGGTGCCAGCACAAACAACAGAAGTAGAGAATGGCCCTCAATACATGCTGGGGATTACTGTCAAGAAGTGGACAGGCTTCAAACAGTCCCAAAAATAAAAAAAAATAAACAAAACCACATCGACCCCAATTATTGGCATTTTCCACTTTGAGTTGATCAGAGCATCTAGAAACTGTCAAGCAATAATTCATGACTTTCTGTTCCACTGGGGTATATATGGGGTGACTCAGAGGTCAAATCGAAATATCAGGACATTTTGGGCAATGGTAGTTAAGCAGTTAAGCTACAGGACTATTGATTGAAAACTTGCTGGTTCAAGCCCCATCACTGCAGGCTGCCACTGTTGGGCCCTTGAGCAATACTCTTAACCTTCAATTGCTTTAATTGCATTCTACCAGAGTCACATAACATGGTCCATGGGTGTCCTATGGGGTCTTTTATAAACAACACACACACACACACACACACACACACACAGACAGACATATACAGACACATATAAGCAGGAATACCCTTGTATAAGCAGGAATACCAATCCATTGTACGAATTCGACCACCGCTCAGACATAACCTATCATGTCTGTGGGGACACCGAGTCGGCCAAAAGCCTTGCTGGTGGGCTAGTGTAGTAGTAGTGTAAGCCGCTCCAGTGTCAATAGCATGTTAAAAGGAACAGGTTCTCCAATCTTTGTACAGGACTTTTGGAGCTCTTAAGCCCAACTGTTGGGTTCTTTCTTACCTTCATGACCAAGCCACTTCTTGCCTGGATGCCTAATTCGGCCAGACATTTAACTTTAGAAAGATTTGCAGTATTGCCACGCTTGAGTTCATGATGATTCTGGAATATCTAACCTTGGGTATTAGTTTAAATTGTTGCCTTGATGTCTTGCCACAGTTTGATAATTCGGATCCACAGACAGGTCCTTAGATTGTATGTCTTGGTTGTTGTTGACAATGCAGTTTTAATTTTGAGCCCCTAAGTGTGTGCTTTTCCAAACTTTGTCCACTCTATGCAAGTTGCAACAGGAACAGCAAACAGGATGTACCTATAGTCTAAATACGAGGGTTCTTCAAAAAGTTTCCACACTTTTTTTAACTCCATTTATTAAGAATTACATTTTTTTTTTTTTACCAACTTTTGAATGCCGTCAGCATAAAATGTTTTTGGTTGAGCTCGTAGCCACTGATGCACTGCTCCTTTCACATCATGTAGGGCAGCTGTAGCTTAGTGGTTTAGATACTGGATTAGTAATCAGAAGGTTGCCGGTTCAAGCCATACCTCTGCCAGGTTGCCACTGTTGGGCCCTTATGCAAGGCCTTTAACCCTCAATATCTTAGACAGTATACTGTCACAGCTGTAAGTCACTTTGGATAAAACTAAATGCCGAAAATGTAAATGCCGTAAATGTAACATCATCATCACATGAAAGTCTTCTTCCCCTTAAAGCTTCTTTGGGTGGTCCATGAAGGTGGAAATAAAATGGCGCTAAATCCGGACTATAAACTCTCTCACAGTCTCTGAGACATGACCAATCACTGCTCCTCCCACCCTCACCATTACCAACCAAAATATAAAAGTGCCGAAACTTTTTGAAGATCCCTCGTACTTTTGTAAATAAGAGGTTTAAGGTTTTGATTCTTAATTTTTGAGAAACTTTGAAAACATCTGGTTTTCACTTCGTCATACTGGGTGATTAAGTGTAGATTAATGAGTAAACATTACAACACTATAAACTGTGCTTGCAGTCTTTGAAGCGGCGTTGTCTTTCAATCCAATTCGGATCAGTACTAGATCGTTCCTGCTTTAGTCTTGCTCGACTTAATCCTTCACCCAGAACTCAAGGAAGACGAGCATCAAGGCTCTTCTCTGTACTTCTGTACTTGCACCCAAGTGGAGGAACGAGCTTCCCTTGTCTGTCCCTCACTGTCTTCAAAAGACGCTTAAAAACCCACCTCTTTACTAAGCACTTAAGCTGACATGAACTTATTTAATTTTTGCATTTAACCAAAAAATAATAATAATAATAATAAACTTTGGTTCTAACAGGGTTCTCAGCAGGTTTGTATCCTTGGACTGTTGTCTACTTACACTAGAGTAAGCTAATGTTCACTATGGAAGCACTTGTGTGAGCGCCTGCTAAATGCCGAAAATGTAAATGCTTTATGTGATGGGAACCGTTATATGGGACGTTCAGAACCGGTTCATCTCCTGAGGAGGGCGCCGTCGCCCTGCCGCTCCGCACTGTGCGCGTGTGTTTGTATGTGTGTGTCGCGTGCGCGCGCGTGCGTTTGCATTTGTGTGTGTGTGTGTGTGTGTGTGTGTGTGGTTTGTTTGGTGGTGGTGGTGGTGGTGGTGTGGGGGGGCGCAGCTGGAAGCCAGAGTGAGAGAATAAAACTCGTTTGGAACCGTTGGTCCTGACGTCATCCGGACCTACACGGGCTCGCGCACTTTCTGCACCTCTCTCTCTCTCTCTCTCGTGCGCTCTCTCTCGCGCTCTCTCTCTCCTCGCGCGCGTAAACTCTCAGTGTTGCGGCTCTCAGTAGCGGCTCAGGAGCGACCGATGGGCGCAAAAGCGCGCGACTTTGCCAGCACACTGAGCGGATTTCGTGCGCCCTGTCAAAGCGGAATAATCATGAACGCGCTGACTTTACTGCTTCTGCTCTGCGTGGGAATTTGCGGGGAAAATCTCGAAGGACCAACAGGTAAGGCTGGCTGTACCTGTGCACGCGTGCGTGATTGGAGATGCGCTTCTTCTGGATATATTGGCACGCGGTTGCTGGAAATGCGGTGATCTGATTTGCGGGGCATGTTGTTGCGGGGCTTTGCTACCTGTTTGATGGCGCTATTGACCGAACTTAAAAAGTTTGCACGAGTTTGGAGGAGCGTCAGAAATTTCTAGCGCACTTTTTAAATGCAGTATGTGTCGCAAGAGCAGTGCGCAGTCTGGAGACGTTTTTTTTTATTGGCTCGGTACTTTATATACTTAGTTTTGTGCATAAGTCAGAAATACGCTGAGTTCATACGCAGTTAAAGTCAGTCATTGTAATTTTTCTTAAACAAAATGTTCAGGATTAACCTCCTTAGTGTCATTAGACTTTATAGCATGGGCTTGCAATTTCACATAGCATTTATTACAAGTAAATTCTCTGTGCTCATATAAATAAGGTTAGTTTGACTACACCTATAAAAGAAAATACATGGAACAGTAGTCACATGAATAGAGCAAAGGGTGGCATGCCGGTGCAGTGGGTAGCGCTGTCGCCTCACAACAAGTGCCTGGGTTCAGTGATCCTGCCGGGCGGCCAGGGTTCTCACTGTGGCCGTGTGGGTTTCTTCTGGGTGCTCCGGTTTCCTCCCACAAGTCCAAAGACATGTAATCAGGCTAGTTGGAGCTACTGAAAACTGCCCTTAGTGTGTGTGTGTGTGTCTGCCCTGTGACGGACTGGCGACCTGTCCAGGTTTGCTTATTGGGCAACTGAATCTGAAGAGAAGATAGAGATTTGAACTTTGTGTGTGTGTGTGTGTGTGTGTGTGTGTGTGTGTGTGTGTCTGTGCCCTGTGATGGACCAGCGACCTATCCAGGGTGTTTCCTACCTTTCGCCCAATGAATCAGACCCACAGGTTTCGCAAAACCACAGCGACACTGACCAGGAGTAAAACAGACAATGATTGAATCAATGATTCAATGAATCAATCAATGAATCAATCAATCAATGTAATATGATATATACAGGCAGCATTTGACATCTTATTGAGCAAATAACTGAATCTGAAGAGAAGATAGAGATTTGAACTTTGTGAGTTTGAGTGTGTGTGTGTGTGTGTCCTGTGATGGACTGGCGACCTGTCCAGGGTGTTTCCTACCTTTCGCCCAAAGAATCAGACCCACAGCGACTCTGATCAAAAGGTTAAAGCAGACAATGAATGAATCAGCGATTCAATGAATCAATCAATGTAGTAGGATATATACAGGCAGCATTGTACATATTTACTTATTGGTCACAAGACTGAATGTGAAGAGGAGATCAAGATATCAACTCCAAACAAGATATCAAGTCCTAAACGAATCAATTTTTTACATTAATTAATTTATGAATTTATTAGTTGTGCTTGAAATTAGATTTTTTTTGTATGGTGTTAAGGGGAAAAGAGAATTTTTTTTATTTTTTACATTTAAAATTGCAATTTCCAACGACTTTTCAACAAAGAACTAATGTTATGTTTGGATACTTTTTTAAATTAATTTTTTACATATTTTATTTATGCCAATAAATACATACTTTTATATTTCTAAGCATAACGTATAAATCTAAGCATAATGTGCATAAATCTGCAGTGAAAATATGCACAGCATCTACTCCCATATTGCATTAAACACCCAAATGAATCTTCTTTGGTTCCATTTGCTTGTCCCTGGCAGGGCAGCGGTTCTTGAGACGTGTTGTGAGTTTGAATGGGCCCTTTGTGCACTTGTGTATCCTCATTTGGATTAGGAGAGACAGAATTCATCAGAAGGATGCGTACCCTTGGTGACATTCAGACTTCGTCAGGCACCACCTGAAGCGAAACACTATATCCTACGAGGAGAAAACACGCCTGTAGCGAGAGAGAAAAAAGCTGTCCCTTTTCCTGTCTGAGATGTACTTGTTTTTGTAATTACTTCCAACCCATTAGGCCATGCAGCCAAAATCACTTTTGAGGTTTTTTCCTCTTACTGTTTACTCTCTGGAGTGGTAATTTTGGAAAAATCTAGATTAATGGAAAGTAAGTGGATGATTTACTCACCTAGCATTTTATTAGGTAGGTATATCTGGTGTATATGTCCATTAATCATTTTATATTTATTTATTTATTTGTTATTAATTATTCGGATTTTAACGTCATGTTTTACACACTTTGATTACATTCATGTCGGGATTGTTACTTACTGGTTACACATAATAATCAGTTCCAGTTTTTAATATCAAACACAGTCATGGACAATTTTGTATCTCTGATTCACTTCACTTGCATGTCTTTGGACTGTTGGAGGAAACCGGAGCTCCCGGAGGAAACCCACACGGACACGGGAAGAACATGCAAACTCCACACAGAAAAGGGACCAGATCGTTCGACCAGGGAATCAAACCCAGGACCTTCTTGCTGTGAGGCGACACTGCTACCCACTGAATATACAATTGCCAACTGTTGCCCATCTGTTGCTCTGTACACTTTGTCACCTCCTGTGCCCCATTAATCAATCAAGAAACCTCCATAAGAGCCCCACTGACCAGATGATGTTTGAGTGGTGGACCAATCTCATTACCACACTGACTAACATGGTAATGACATGGTAGCGTATGGTGGTCTAGTATCAGGTTTTAAATACTGTTTAAACTTGATACAGACACACCCACAGGGTAGCACTGTACCTCACACGAGAAGGGTTCAATTCACTGTCCTTTCTGTGTGGAGTTTGCATGTTTTCCCTGTGTCCATATGGGTTGCAGACATGCAGTCAGATTAATTGGAGATACGATTTTTTTATTTTGCATGAATGGGTATGTCTGCCCTGTGATAGACTTCTGCGACCTCTTTGGGGTGTTGCCTGTCTTCCACCCAGTGATTCAGACCCACTATAACCAGTAAAAAGCTGTGGTAAAACACCACCACCAAGTGAATGAATGAATAAATGAGAGAATTGTTGTTCCACAGATGCATAATTGCAGAATCAGATAAAAATCCAATTACACAGGTTGTCTTCACCAAATAAATCTCTTCATGATCTGATCATTGGCGTGTCCTATGCCTATCGGGTATTCACAATAAATTAAGCATGTTGGAAACAGTATATGAACTAACCTCCATGGTTCAGTTCCACCTTCAATACAGATTTTAGCTTTTACAGAAGTGTGGGTAAGGGTGAAGCCAATTTAACCCAGAGATCAGGCTCACGGCGTGCTGATCTGACAGTGACTGAGTGTTTGTGTATGTGCTACTGCTGATCAGGAGCGAGGAAGGTCAGCGTAGATGCTCTTAGATGATTATTCCAGTGTTTGGAGGTTTACTGGAGCTATATTCAAGGGCAAGCAGGCTTGTGCACTTCATTAAAGCATTTACTGGAAAGTAGAGTAACCGTCCATACACAGGGGAGGGAATGAATAGCAAAAGCGAGTGACAATATGTTTATATGAAGACATAAATCAGGACTGGGACCACCATTCATCTCTAGAACATTTATATCATTTCTGAAATGCTGCAATACCTGTCTTGAATGGTTTGCAGTAGAATGTTGGAGAATTCTCCTTGGAGAAGATCTATGTCTGACCGTTCCTTGTACAACCTATTTCAAAAACAAATGCTTTGATACGCAGTTGACTAGGCAATGATGTTGAACAGGAAGGCAAGGCTTGCAATTACCATTTGACTCTAAACAATCTAAAGTTGTTCATTGGGGTTGAGGTTAGGGCTGAGTATCGCCACTAATTTCCTGGATCGATTCGATTCCGATTCACAAGGGCCCGATTCGATTCGATCTTCGATTTTCGATTCGATTTTTGATTCGATTTTCGATTCAATTTCGATTCAGCACATTTAGGCATATTTGAGTTACATTAACAGGTTTTGTTTAAATATGTACAGATGTTCAGAGAACGAATGTGATAATTGTACAAAGAACACTCATTATTAAAAATATTTGTGTATTACAGAAAACAGTAACATTCATTTTTTATTATTATTTTATATGTCTGACACGCTACAACATTGTAAATGTAATGTAAACATACACCTGGCTGTTGAACAGCTTATGCCAAGTTTACACTACACGACACTGTGATTAACACCTGGTCGCTGTAATGTTCACACTACACGACTGATCGGCGATGGGGGGTTTTACACTACACCATCTATCTCCAACTGGAATCACAGGCGAGCTTTTCTGGTCTCCAAAACTACGTTTTGTCACGAAAACACACGTGAGAAGTGATGAAAGGTTTAATGATACCACGTCCAAACATGCACATCAACAAGTAGCGAGTGATCAAAGTGTGCGCGCTGATGAAATAAATGAATCTGAGTGGATTTGGCAACACGAGCAGCAGGGATCGTTCTGTAGTGAGTTGGAGGTTAATAAATATTTTGTTTTGTAGAGAACGATCAAGTCAGAAATACTGTAAAACTCGCGTGTGCTGATGTATTCTGATAGAAACTATATTGCGCTCCACCTGTTTACAACCTCTCCCCTGTGTTTCCCCTCGCTGTTTCTCACATTGATCGAGAGCCGAGTTTTGACCGAGTTCCTCCCGAATCCAGCACCGACCCGTCGCCGAGCGAAAATCAGCGCAAAAAGTTGTGTAGTGGTCATAACTTGAGCTTCTGCCATGCTAAACTGATGTGCAGGTCAGATCTCGTTGCATGAAAAAACACTGGCTGGTCACGCGAAATTAAAGGGGGTAACAGATTTCCGTGTGCACCGTAAAAAGGGGCGTATTTAAAAGATCGATCTCGCGTTTATATGAATCGATATCGGATCGTTCAAATAAAGATCGATTCGAATCGAAAAATCGATTTTATAAACCCACCCCTAGTTGAGGTCAGGGATTTGTACAGGCAACTGGAGATAACTCCAGCAAACAACGCATTTATGGACCTCCCTAAGAACAAGGGCCTTACCCAAACTGTCTGCACAAAGTTAAAACCTCACAATTTAATTTATAAATTGAATATAAGCAGCTGTTAGTAATGAGGGCACTGCTAAAGCATCTAAACTCAACTTTTGGCCTTCTAGTGTTCTTGGCAGTCTGCCATCCAGAACCTTCCATCAAAGTTCAAGGATGTTCAAACACCTAATTTTGTAGACCATAGGAATAAAAGGCACATGACCTTGTTAAAGCCCTATACAAGGATATTCATATCCCAGAATATCATCTTCAAAAAGTGTCTGCACCACAGGTTTTGGCTGACCCTATATTATACATAACATACCATACAAGCCCAATAATGGACATAATCCTTCTCGCCGCGATGGATGTTCATGCTGTTATTCAAGGCTGTAATCACAATATACATATACGTATGTGCCCCCCTCAATATACAGATGTAAAAATTATAAATTAACATAATACACATACTCTCTAGCTTTGCATAATGTTAGGAACCGTTGGTGTTCCCAATAGTTGTGGATATGGCAGGAATGTTTTAGAACGACAAGAACCACTCACCCCCAACCCCCATAGATTTGCCCCCTCCATGGTCAGTTCATGGCTACATCCTTGCAATTATTCATTCATCAGCTGAGTTGAAGGCATCCTCTGGTGTTTTCTAAATCAATCTAATCTCAATCTAATCGTCTTGTTAATTGCTCAAGAGTCCAGAATTTGTGCACCTTATACCAAGTCTATCTTCTTACAAGAACCATTGTACAAAAAAGTTCGGCCCGATTTTAAATTTTTTTATCCAAAGCGACTTACAGTACTGTGACAGTATATAACTACTCTTGACTGAATGTCCACAGATTTCCACACACCCTCTCAGAAAAATGGAGTCATTACAGCTGCAAATGTGCCACCAGTTCTATATTAACGCCAGTGCTTTCGGAACAGGGTTATGGACAAGTGTTCGAATACTTTAGGCCACAGTGGATTTGTTACACGTGTTTGCAGCGTACTGTGAAGTGATTTTAAATACGTTGGACTCTGCCAAGGCTGCACCCTCTACAATGACATTTTATACAAGTCAAGAGTAACAGCACAGCTAAGCACTTCAAAATCCTTTTTTCAGAGTTTTTATTGTACCATCGCACAATAGCTGACATACAAGAATGGGAATGAATCATTGAAAAAAAAAAAAAAAGATTTGGCACCTTCTTGGAATTTTATGTATATACAGTATATGTATATATACGGTCGAATCCGGTTAATTGGACCACCGGTTAATCGGACCAGCCGCTTATTCGGACCGAATCCTAAAGTACCGAAACAAATCCTATTATGTACGTGTAATGTTATTCGCTTATTTGGACCAAAATTCCGTTTAATCGGACCAAAGAACGTGAGAGCGAATAAGAAAAAGAAGCCACAAGTCGCCACTTAGAGCGGATGCAAAGCGGGTCAGCGAGATATGGGAGGATTCCTGGGCTCCCCGGGAGAATTTATGCTTTTATCAAAGGTCAGGAAATCCGAAAAGTTGTGTTGACAAGAGCAAAACATCTTACAAGCAGTTACATTTGTGGCCGACAGCTGGCGAAAAATAAGCAGCGAGACAATTCAGAACTGTTTTTCTCACTGTGGCTTTAAGCATTTGGTCTTGGAGATGGATGTTGACATGCCGATTGAAAGTGAAAATGACGACGGAAATGTGGAACTTCAGCAGGTCGAAAATTACGAAGAATTTTTATCCATCGACAACGAGCTTCAATGCTACGATGAAAATGAAGATTACGACGCTGCAATTGTTGCTCGAATTGCAGAGAAACACATGACAGCATCGGAAGACCAGGAAAGTGATGATGATGCCCCTAATGAGTTGGTGCAAGCGACAACGCAGGATGCTAGGAAATGCATTGAAACTTTGCGCCGCTATTTCATGCAGGAGGGAAATGAAGGCAGTCCCATTGCTGCGTTAGATGTTTGTGGTGATTTTGTTCAAGTGCAGTCCGTCAAGAGAACGCATCAGATCACACTGGATAAGTTCTTCAAACGTTGACTGGAATTTAGTAAGAACTTTTTTTTTTATTATGCTTCGCATGCTGAGTACCTATACTGTACATTGTGTTGTAGATCGTTTCGAAAAACTTGTTTGCAAATTAATTTTTCAATGAACAAAGTTCGTAAGCAACAGTAGTTCTTGTTTGTACGTTCGCTATACGTGTACAGTATATCGCACAATAAAGGTTTAATAAACATTTAATATGTTACATAAATTATAGCACGTCCCGTCTTGTAACATAGGGCATGTTCGTGTAATCGGACCAGCCGGTTATTAGGACCAAAACGATCGCGTCCCGATGTGGTCCGATTAACCGGATTCGACTGTATATACATGTATATATATATAGTATCAGTGGTTTGTAGATTTTTTTAAATTAATCTGTTTTTTTTTTTATAATCAACACAGACTTTATTAGCCTAAAAAATGCATGTATTTTTTGAGGGGGTCCCCATGTCTTCCAGTCTACCCCTATGATCCTTGACCACCTGCCTGACCACCCCAAGACTACCCCTTGACCACGTCTACTGCTACCAAGTGGTGGTGGTGGCGTTATGCTCTATTTACATCCCCCACCACCCACAGCAGCAACGGAGAGAACCCCTAGTTGACCTTTCCTCCTTCAGGCACGACCAGCCTTCAAACTCAAGAGCTCGAATCTTTAGCCGGCAAGCATATAACGTCCCATCTAGGGATGCTGATAACTATCTGATTAGCAGATAACCCACAAAAACATCATTGATTGGTTTATTTAGTCAAATGGGATTTACAGCAGGAGCTTTGGTTGCGTATTGGTCTACTACGCTAGTTTACCAACATGGAGAGCTTGGGTTTGAATCTCAGTGGTGCTGCCAGCCTGGATGGGTGCCAGCACGAGTAGTGGAAGATATACATAAGGCATAGTGTCACTCTCTGTAAGAATCCACTACTGGCTGGTGAAAAGAAGCACCCGGTGACTTCATGTCAGAGAGGGTGGATGCTAGTCTGGAGCAAAAGGCAGAGGAATTGCAATAATGAACTACAAGTGCTTAGATTGAGAGAAAAAGGAGAACATTTAAACTCATTTGAAATGGAGTGGAGCTACTTCTAAGCGGTAAAGACTAATAGTGCAGGAGTAATGCTAAAATTCAGTTCTACCTCCAAGCATTTGTAACAGATGTGGACTTTAATGGCATCGTTGTGCCATTTCTTTCTAAGGAAAATGATGCATACGTGCCCGGCCATTGACATAATCATTTTCAGTTTTAATGCCTGTTGTAGGTGGTAAGCATGGACACTTTAACTAGCCTGTGACTATGCAAAAGGGTTTGATGCAATCTGTCTGTCTGTCTGTCTGTCTGCCTGCCTGCCTGCCTGACTTCAGGTTCTGCTTTTTTGACTGAATGACCAATTGACCAATTCCCACAGGAACATTCCAAAATCTTGTGTAAAACCTTCTTAGACAATTTGGGGCTGTTACAGCCATGACAGGATGAGCAATTTCATATTAATGTCAATGGCTTTGCATTATGAATTAGAATGTCCAACAAGCTCATAGTCTGGTGTCCAAATACTTATTGTCCAATGGTGTATATTAATGAATTAGTACAAACAAAAGTAGGAGAATACTTTCTCTCATTTTATAGTATTTAGAAACCAACATATTTGTATTGCTGTTACCATTTCTTTCAGTGAGAGTGAAAACATGACAGCATTTCCCTGCAGTCCATTCAGCCGTGACTGATTAAGAGGGCCGGAGGGAAACATTGTTTTCTTTTACCCCTTCATTTAGAATGACAGGACGAATAGCTATCGTGAGCATTCGTCCTTCCGAGTCTCCTACGGCCTGCGGGCCATTTGCGGCCCGTTACCATTTATTGAAATGGCTCGACCAATTAAAGTTGGTCTTCTATTAATCAGGTTTAAAAAACTTCTTGTTTTAACTTTGGGTGTCATCATCGCATAAAACAAATCTAAAACGCTCCCCATCTTCTTTCCCCCAACTTATAATATTAACATTACACCTACATCAAAGTTCCTGAGTTTTTGGATAAAAATGGCGACTCCAGAGAAATGAAATCTAGACAGCAAATGCAGAAGATTTCAGACACGCTGGGAAAAATCTAGATGTATAATATGTATAATAAGATGTATAATAATATTAGATAATGTAGATAATAATATAGAAGTATAATAATAATTTTTCTATTAGGATTATAAACTGGTAAGTGAAATGGAAAATATCTTGTGTGTGAATTTGTGGCCTGTAATTTCATATTTTTTTAATCTGTCTGGTCCCAACAAGAAAAGTTTGGACACCCCTGCACCACCTAGTTATTAAATTTGGACAGGCCAGCAATTCAAGAGTATTACGAGTCAAGCTAAATCGTGCTGATAATCTAGCAGCACCTGCTCTAATCAAACACTGCTTCTGCTCTGACTTTAATATGACTTGCCTTTTTCATTCACCATACCTCTTCTTTATCTCTTATCTATCTCTTATCTATACCTTCTGGCTGAATATGGCATCACTAAACTCAAGTTCACGTCTTGTTAAATTATAGCTGAAACCACATCGTATTTTTATCAGTAAACTATTCCTGCTTATCAGGTCCTCGGTTGTCTTAGGGTTGCTAAGCAGACACAGTCGATTTACTTAACAAGAGCTGGGCTGATTGGAGTGCTGTTTTATGCTGGAGAAGATTCTCGCACTGGTACCCTGTATAGTGGCAGTTAAATCCTTCAGCATATAAACCAGTTCATAAACACTGTGCATAAAGAGAGTCAGAAATAAATGAGGGATGAGATCACAACAATGGCAGGCGGGGTAAAGTCTCAGTGGAAGGAAAATCAGAGTACCTGGAAGAGATCCACATGGATACTGGTGGATCATGAGAAATGTCTTGCAGGCTGTGAGCATCACAGCAATATATAAAATAATAATATAATTCATATAATGATTAATTATAATATTATTATAGCATTATTACCAATACAAATATTCTAAATAAAATAATAATATAATTCATATAATTATTATTAAAATATTATTATAGCATTATTATTAATACAAATATTATAAAGAAAATAATAAGGGCCGCTCAGGTGGCGCAGCGGTAAAAACACACGCTAATTGATGCTGGCTAATTGATGGCGCCTGCACAGAGATGAGAAAAGAGTGCTTTCAGGGTGTATCTCTCCGTACACAGTGCTAAGCTGCACTGCACTCGTCAAAGTGTAGGTGATAAGATGCATACGGCATGCTGCCCACGTGTCGGAGGGGGCGTGGGTCAGCTTTGTTCTCCTCAATCAGAGCAGGGATCGGCATTGGTGGAGAGGAAGCATGATGCAATCGTGCAATTTGCTTGCTAAAAGGGAGAAAAAATAAATAAAGTAAATAAATAAAAATCATAATATAATTAATATAATTGTTAATTATGATAATATTTTAACATTATTAATTATAATATAAATATAATTATTATTATTTTTGTTATTAACTTTTATTATTATTATTATTTGTTTTCTGTTCATTTTGTCAACATAGTTGACAACAATATTTTCTTTGTTTTAAAATTGTCACAGTTTAAGGAATAAACTTCAAACTTCACTCATAACCTCATTAAAGTGCATATTCTCTAAACAGGGGATCAAAAGTCCAGATAAAACCAGTTTGTATTTACAAAATAATGTTTTATGGACTGGGCAGCATGGTGGCTCGGTGGGTAGCACTGTCGCCTCACAGCAAGAAAGTCCTGGGTTTAATTCGCAGGTGAAGCGGTCTGGGTCCTTTCTGTGTGGAGGTTGCATGCTCCAGTTTCCACCCACAGTCTAAAGACATGCAGTCTTGACAGACATGAAATTTCTAGTAGGGCTGTCAAACGATTAAAATTTTTAATCGCGATTAATCTCAGAATTTCATATAGTTAATCGCGATTAATCGCATTAAAAAAAAATCTGTGTAAATGTTATAGAAAACAAGGATTTTTAAGTGAAATGTTACAATTACAATGGTGAACACATTTTATGCTAAATGTACTAATGTTAAAAACTGCTGGGACAAGAGAAAACTGTAAGGGAGTTTTATTCACTCACATACTAGGCAGTAATACTATCCAGTGGTTTAATGGATGTTTCTACACGAACTGAGTGTGTTTAGACTAGGGTGGCCAGATTCATAGTAACAAAAAGGAGGACATTACACCCCAAAAAGCCGGACATCTTATTAGGAACAGGGGGACATGCTACTGCAACACACAGAATGAATCCAGAACCCATATAACAGTTTTTGACCAATTTAAGCAAGAATTATATAACAAATGACTGTTTTACTCACTAAATGTTGTGTCTTTTCATATTTAGGTCCGTTCATCGCTGCCTCAAAAGTTTACTTTTTGGCATTTTCACCGCGTTCCTGATCATGAGAGCTGAGTGATTGACTCAGGTAGCGCGGTGTTTACAAAACAGAGAGGGCGGGCGAAATTCAACCACCCAATCACAGACTAGCATTTAGAGGGCGGACCTTCTCCGATTGGCCAGTGGTAGCTCTATAAGGAGTCAAATGAGGCTGTTAAACCAATGATATACAAAGCATTTGTTTCGACATGTACCTGAGCCAATGGTAAATAATATTGATCAAAAATGAAACCAGTTCACTCCAAAAGGAGGATTTTTAAGTGTCCGTCCTAGCGTTACGTGAATGGAGGACTGGCAGCTTCTTTATTATGCAAGTGCATTACTACGACACTACCACGCTCGGTAACATTATGTTAACAAACCGCAAATAAAAAACGGTGGCAAGTCCGACATTAAAACGTTTGTTCTACCAGTCAAGTCTCAACATGAACTAGAATTTGCGTTAACGGCAATAATTTTTATAATCACGTTAAATTGAGATTGCGTTAATGCGTTATTATCGCGTTAACTTCGACAGCCCTAATTTCTAGGTGTAAATGTGTGTAGTTGCCCTGTGATGGACAGCCAACCTGTCTGTGGTGTCTCCTACCATTCGCCCAGAGATCTGTACCCACCACGGTCCTAAATAGAATAAATTGGTGGTAAAACAGTGACAATGAAGGATTGCGAATGCATGTGGTCTGTGTGTGTGTTGTTTTGTATGATAAATTTGCTAATAATAAATGACTATTTTCACACTGCAGAATTTGGAACAGATTCCTCAAACCTATATTTAGTGAAAAGTCTGTAAAGGCTGTTATAGCTACAAATGGGAGTGAGGGTGGACATTAAAATCATTTTTGTTTTACATAACACATTTTCCATAAGCCATATGGGCCAAATCATATTTTTGATATTTTGGGGCATTTAAATTTAAATCAAATGAAGTAAACAAGCAGAATAAAAAAGAGCATTAGTTTTATTGTATTCTTTTTTTATTACATTTTATTCATTTAGTTTGGGATGTCTTATCGCACTGTTAAATTTACATTTACATTTTCGGCATTTAGTAGGCTCCTTTATCCAAAGCGATTTACAGTACAGTTACAGTATACAGTCTGAGCCATTGAGGGTTAAGGGCCTTGCTCAAGGGCCCAACAGCAGCAACCCGGCAGTGGTGGGGCTTCTGATCACTAGTCCAGTACCTTAACCACTAGCCTACAGCTTGCCCAAATTACATTTTACAATTTACATTTTCGGCATTTAGCAGACTCCTTTATCTAAAGCGACTTACAGTTACAGTATACAGTCTGAGCAATTGAGGGTTAAGGGCCTTGATTAAGGGCCCAACAGCAGCAACCAGGCAGTGGTGGGGCTTGAACCAGCAACCTTCTGATTACTAGTCCAGTACCTTAACCACTAGGCTACAGCTTGCCTTTACTAGTTACTTTACTAGTAATCACGTAATATGTATATGCTACATAGTTTAGAACTATAACATGTGCAGTGCACTAATTATACACATTTGAATAAGATGTGTGATTTGGGACAGAGTGGATTCAACTGCTGTTCAGAAAACATCGACAATTAAAACTTAGTTTGTTTCCTCCCTGGTGAGTCTTTGTTTCCATCCACTTTTCAGCCTGAATCAGACAGATCCTCAAGACTAATAACAACAAAAAACCTAAATGGCTAACAGCTCCACTGTTGTTTTGTCAGAAGTAACATGCAGGGCTATTAAACTTCTAAGAATTGCTTACCGCAGCGCAAACAAAGTAAGAAATTGAAGTCTCTGACAGTGGTTTGCAACCAATTCTAATTATCTGAATCTGAGACGTGTGACATGCTAATGAGATCGTGTGATTACACTTGTTAACTATTATGACATGAATAGCTGAGAACGGAGCTGTGCAGCATTATGGATTATTTACTGCATCTGTAACTGAGCTCGGGCGGCAATTTGTTATCCTGACGCCGGTGCTGGCTCTAGTTGTGACAGATATGCCGAGCCATGCGACTATTTTTCAATTAGCACACACAGAACCCTTGTAGAACTTTCTAGGCTTTAGTGGCTAAGGGAACTTCAAGAGTACAAGTGCTCCTACACTTATGATGGGGTTCAGTTCTGATAATCGAACTGTAAGCTGAAAATATCAGAAATTAAAGACAGTCCTACGACAACCTATGCTAAGCCTAACCCATCCAGGATAAAGTTTCGGAACGGTGATTAGTAGTTTGTCAAATTTCTCAATATTTTAACAATAAACATTTCATAGAGCTTTGTGAATATTGGGAAAGCTTTATGATAATATGAGGGATCTTCAGAAAGTTTTCTCACTTTTATATTTTGGATAGAAACGGTGAGGGTGGGAGGAGTAGTAATTGGTCATGTCTGAGACTGAGAGAGCTTATAGTCCTGATTTAGCGTCATCTTATTTCCATCTTTTTGGACGCTCAAAGAAGCTTTAAGGGAAAGACTCTTTTCATGTGATGATGACGTGAAAGCAGTGGTGCATCTGTGGCTATGCGCTCAACCAAAAACATTTTTTGCTGATATCATTAAAAAGTTGGTACGACTCTGGAAAAAATGCATCGGAAGGTGACAGCAAGGTGGTCCTGGGTTCGATCCCCAGGTGGGGTGGTCCGGGTCCTTTCTGTTCAGTTTGCATGTTCTCCCCGTGTCTGCGGGGGTTTCCTCCGGGTGCTCTGGTTTCTTCCCACAGTCTAAAGACGTGCAGTCAGGTTAATTGGAGACACTAAATTGTCCATGACTGTGTTCGATATAACCTTGTAAACTGATGAACCTTGTGTAATGAGTGACTACCGTTCCTGTCATAAATGTAACCAAAGTGTAAAACATGACGTTAAAATCCTAATAAACAAACAAACAAACAAACAAACAAACTCTCAGTCTCAGACACGACCAATTACTACTCCTCCCGCCCTCACCATTTCTAACTAAAATATTAAAGTGCGGAAACTTTTTGAAGATCCCTCGTATTTGAATAAATAGGCATAAGTTTCCGCAGATACATCCCAGAATCGTGTGAAAAGCCTCGCCTGAAGGGTGGAGGCTGTTCCTATTGAAGCAAACAGTTTTGGAATAGGAAGTCCAACAAGCTCATGATCAGGTGTCCACACACTTTTGGCCATAAAAAGTTTAGTGCTTTTTAATATGTATTTGCTAATTAAACTGTATCGCTCCTCTGTGGAACAAGTTCAGGGTGTCTGGTTTAAACACGCTCTATTGTATGCAAGCTGCATTCATAACCGATAAAGAAATGATAGGATTTCTCTCAAACCCATTCAGAGCAGTTAAATATAGACCCGAGGAAGCAATTTAAAAGCGATTTTGCTCTGTTCTTACATTTTTATCATTGTGAGGTTGACACAGGCATAAAATTGTCCCTCTCAGAAATTCCGGTCTCCTAATAAAGGAGATTTCAATCATTAAAATAGTGTAGGGTGCATGAATCACCGAGGGTAGGATCACCTTCCTAAGAAAAAATGTATTACCTAATATAGAAAAGTGCAATAATCTGGATCTGGATCCGGTAAACAGAAACCGTACAGAGCCCACAGGATGCATTAAGCTCTGACTGAAATAGTTAAACAAACACAGACACAAACACATTGTTTGACTTTGTACTTACTGTATGAATAAATATAAACCAAGAACAAAACAAAGGATATCAAGAAAAAAGAAAATGGAAATTAAAATTGATGACTTCAACGTCCAAACATTGGCCCCCTGTTCAGGGTATTCCTGACTTGCGCTCAGTGTTTACCGGTAGTGATGCAATCCTTCTGAGATTTAAAGATAGCCAAGGATAGACCCACTACATAATAAACAATATTCAGTATTTCACCATCTACAGTAGCTAATATAATTAACAGATTCAGGGAATCTGGAAAAATCTGGAAAAAAAGGGTAAGGTTGAACACCATTGCTGCATGGTTCCCAAACCTACAAATGAATAAGTGAGCTTGAGTACCACTGAACCCCATTTGCCTAGAAACAGATAAAGTTACCACTACACACTATGCAACACCATCACCAGGAAATTCAGAAGGAAACAAAGGGACAGGGTCTCAATCAGAACTCAATCAGCTACTCAGTCCACCAGATCGTTACAACCCAGCTGCCACGGTACCCATTAATGGTCTCACCAAGAAAATAATATTAAAAAATATATGTTAGAAAGGCTGTTTTCTTAAAACCATCTACCAATAGAACTACCAAGGAGTAGATACAGCCCAAACAGGATTAAATTATAAATCTTTAAAACTTGATGCCCTTCGTTGAGAAATTTGTACCCTTAAACTCAACGTTTCCCTTAAACTTGACGTGTGCGACTGTTGCTTTGTTCAGTGCTTGGCTTGAGTGGTGCAGTAAAACATCATCAAAGTGCGAATATAATATTTTATTTGTGTAAAATAACTGTCACTCTACCACTGAAAGCATCCACATGTATTTGTGTTTAGCTGTATTTTCCTGACTGTTTTACTTTTAAACTTGTGTTATACAGCTCGGGGTGCTGAGAATCAGCTTTTCCAAGAGTCTAAAACACTTATCATTTAAAAAAAGCTTAATTTGACTAAATGCACTAAAACAATGACATAGGAACACTAAACCAATCTTAATTATTACTGCTCATTGTTGTTTTAGTACAATAAGTCATGCTATGTTTTGTGCACACCACACTCCATAGGAAATTGACAGGTTTCCTATACATCCTTATGGAAAAAAATACCTTGAATACCTTTTTACCTCAAAGCCACTCCCAGAACCAATTGACGTTGAGTTTCAAGGTACCGTTGTATATAAATACAGCTTATTTTTACCCAAGTATTTAAACTCTAAGTCCAGGGAAACAAAAGCTGTGCTGTGGTAGTAGGGGAGCATACGAGAGCGATAGGGGGTGCATATAGTTTTTGGTGCGCCTTTAAAGCTTGGCACCAGCTATAGCAAATTAAACCAATACGATACAGAGAATGATTTGAATAAGAATTTCTAAGGAAACTACACTTTTCATCGACCTGTTTTTTTACCATGAACATTTTATTTTCTGTTCCTACGTATATAATTATTTTTTAGAACTGATGATTGTTAATGATGAGACATGATGAAACAGAAGTGCAGTTTGAGCTACACAGACGTTGGGAAAAATTCTTTACAGACAATAACCAGAGGCAAGAATTGAATCTGCGAGTCTTTTTTGCTATGCAGCACCCATTATACCAGCTGTGCCACTGTGGTGCCCAGCAGGAGCCCTGGCTGCTCTAAATCGCTTTAGCTGATACCTAAGATAGGTTGTCTTACTGCCTTTTGCACCTAACGTTTTTTAAGTAGCACCAGCCCCACGGAAGAATTGAATAGAATAGAATGCTTTTATTTGTAATTTATACAACCCAAAATCAGAATGGAATTTTTTGGAATGTGTTGCAGGCCTGAAATGCTGGAATGGATGTTTATTAATAAATGAAATGAAGTTGAGCAGATAAAACATGAAATATCTCAGGTTCATCCTGTCTGCAATCAAATAAAAGTCAAAGTAAATGTAAGAAACTGTGTTTTTTTATTATTTGCATTTTCCATGCTGTCCCAACTTTTTCTGATTTGGGGTTGTACATACACCGATCAGACATAACATTATGACCACCTCCTTGTTTGTACACTCACTGTCCATTTTATCAGCTCCACTTACCATATAGAAGCACTTTGTAGTTCTACAATTACTGACTGTAGTCCATCTGTTTCTCTGCATATCTTTTTTAACCTGCTTTCACCCTGTTCGTCAATGGTCAGGACCCCCACAGGGCCACCACAGAGCAGGTATTATTTAGGTGGTGGATCATTCTCAGCACTGCAGTGACAATGACATGATGGTGGTGTGTTAGTGTGTGTTGTGCTGGTATGAGTGGATCAGACACAACAGTGCTGCTGGAGTTTTAAAATACCGTGTCCACTCACTGTCCACTCTATTAGACACTCCTACCTAGTTGGTCCACCTTGTAGATGTAAAGTCAGAGACGATCGCTCATCTATTGCTGCTGTTTGAGTTGGTCATCTTCTAGACCTTCATCAGTGGTCACAGGACACTGCCAACGGGGCGCCATTGGTTGGATATATTTTTGGTTGGTGGACTATTCTCAGTCCAGCAGTGACAGTGAGGTGTTTAAAAACTTCATCAGCACTGCTGTGTCTTTTCCACTCATACCAGCACAACACACACTAACACACCACCACCATGTCAGTGTCACTGCATTGCTGAGAATGATCCACCTCCCAAGTAATACCTGCTCTGTGGTGGTCCTGGGAGAGTCCTGACCATTGAAGAACAGGGTGAAAGGAGGCTAAACAAGTATGTAGAGAAACAGATGGACTACAGTCAGTAATTGTAGAACTACAAAGTGCTTCTATATGATACGTTGAGCTGATAAAATGGACAGTGAGTGTAGAAACAAGAAGGTGGTTTTAATGTTATGCCTGATCGGTATATATACAGGTGTACAGTACAATCAAATTCTTTTTTCGCGTGGTCAGAGCGCAGTGTCAGCCGTTGTATGGCAGCCCTGGGGCGGAGAGGGTTAAGGGCCTTGCTCAAGAGCCCAACAGTGGCTGCATGGCAGAGCTGGGATCTGAAATCTCAATCCTTCATTTGATAACCCAAAGCTCTACCCACTAGGCTACCTCAGTACCTCAACCTTGCCTGTTTTACCGCCGCTTTATCCTATTCAGGAAACACCCAGGACACCCTGTATAGTGTTATTTCTAACCCTGACCCCAGACAATCTAGCAGTCAGCTACAAAATCATGTATCTTGTTTGCAAAACTCACAACAAGGACTGTAGGATCATAACGACCCTTATAATATCTGTATCATACCTTTTTTGTGCTCGTTAGTGAAGCATCTCTTGCCCACCACCACACACACACACACATTTTTGGCAACAAGTAAAAAAGAGTGACCCTTCCAGGTGTGCCAGCATCGCAGCACCTGCCCCAACAGCTGCTCCTTCCCTCCAAAAACACGGCCACTATCTGGCGGCTATGTGGGAGGCCCGGGGATAAACACACGACCGGAGCGCTAATAATCCTCTCAAGGGCACGCCGCGTCCTCCTCACTCGTTTGTCTATGCTTATACACGACAATGAACGCGCTCGTCTTGAGCTTTCAGTTTTCTTCGCGCTTGATTTAACACCCCCCTCACTTTCCGCACCCCCTTGGGAGTAACGAAAGGACTCCATATGTAAGGATGAATTAATTATATGAATTGATAATGAAGGGTCAAGGTGACATGTGGCTTGTTTTGCATAGAATGATTGGGAATGTCTATTATCATTAAAGAAATGTACCGAAGACTCGGCTGAGCAAACTTAAAAGGAAACTTTGTGCTCTTTTGTTTACTTTACACCCTCATTTTTCAACCCGAAGACAGACGTTTGAGAAACAAGGACCGGCTTCTAGCTTTAATCCTCCCCTCCGCCATGACCCATTGACCTGTTGTTTTTAGAATATTTTTCTAATGTTTACATGTCACAGATGGTGTTATAACTGGAGTCTGTTAAAAGAGACGCAAATTTGTAAACAAGACTGTAAAACCATTCTTTGAACTAGTAAGAATCTGTGTAGGATTAGTTATTTAGTACTTTATTTCAGTCCTTCAAGACTTAACACTCTATGTGGCCAAAAGTATTTAGACCATGAGCTTGTTGGACATCCCATCAACATTTTATTTATTAGGATTTTAACATCATGTTTTACACGGGCGGCACGGTGGCTAAGTGGGTAGCACTGGAGATCTCCCATGTTCTCCTCGTGTCTGTTTGGGTTTCCTCCTTGGAGACACTGAATTGTCCTATAGGTACCTAGCTGCTAGGATGCATAAACCAGTGCAGTGTAGTGCCGGTCCCAAGCCCGGATAAATAGGGAGGGTTGTGTCAGGAAGGCCATCTGGCGTAAAAACTGTGCCAAATCAATAATGTGGATCACGATTCACCAGCGACCCCTAAAGGGAGCAGCCGAGGAAATAGAGAACGTCATGTTTTACACTTTGGTTACATTCATGACAGGAACGGTAGTCACTCATTACACAACATTCATCAGTTCACAAGTTTAACGTCAAACGCAGTCATGGACAATTTTCTATCTCCAATTCACCTCACTTGCACGTCTTTGGACTGTAGGAGGAAACCAGGGCTCCCGAAGGAAACCCATGCAGACACGGGGAGAACATGCAAACTCCACACAGAAAGGACGCGGACCGCCCCACCTGGAGATCAAACCCAGGACCTTCTTGCTGTGAGGCGACAGTGCTACCCGTGGCGACAGAGCCAACCTCATCCCATACAATCCCAACAATCAATAAGACCAAAAACAAATGGTAATAAAATAGTGTGACCTTTATGTGATCTTTTGGCAATTTGTGCCCGTTCAGTCAAAAGAGAGTTCGTATGCCTGGGCACTGATGTTGGTCCAGAAATCCTCAATTGATGTTCCAGTTCATTCCAAAGCTGTTCAGTGGGGCTAAGATCAGGGTTCTGTGCAGGCGTTCATGTCTTTATAGATCTTGCTTTGTCATGCTGATTTATTACTCTTGTAAGCAATTGGTGTGTAATTTATAGTGCCATTGTATAAGGCAGTATTGCCAGTTTCATGCTAGTCTAAATAACATCTGCCTGTCCATAAGAAAAGACAATATTTAGCATCTGGTGCAAATTAGATCAGAATCTACAGGTATATGACAGACGACCTTTTCAAAGAGCAGGATTTTAATTACTATTAAATTTGCAGTACATTATTAAGTAAGTAGTACCTCGTGAAAATCTCGTCACGGACCGTGAAATGAGCCGTTCCCTGCGTAATAGGCAATTTATTGTGAAATTCAAATGATCAGCTGTGTGTTTAGCGATTTAACATTTTTCATTTGCACTATGAGGCGGTTCTAGCAGTCCTACGGCAATTCAGTTAGCAATTGCTTAATCAAAATGTCCAGGATGTCAAAGTCCAAAGCAGATAAAAACATGACTCAGGTAACTGAGTTTGGAAAAAACAAATCTGTGGATGCAGAGGGGTTGGGGGTCAAAACACGAACAAGAATTTTCATCTTTGAGGCCGTCACTGGATGTTCTAGGTTTACATTCAACTATTAAGGTAGCTGTGCTGTGTATCGTAGCTTTCATTTATTCTATCATTCAATTTATGAGTGTAATTTCGAATTTAGTAGGGCCCTAATTATTGGTAAGGGGTAAAGTACAGTATATACTATCAAAAAAATTCTAAACTAAGCCGTTTCCCTGCATCATTGTGAACTGCTATGCTTTTCAATTTAGAAAGTATAGTGCAGATCTGATAAAAACCCAGATCACTAGAAACCATTTGAAGCTATTAGGTGCCTGGGGCTGCCATACAAAAAAGGATGACCTTTGAGCTGGATTCTTTCAGAGCGTGTAGGTTGTGTAACAGAAGTAGAATTATTTTGTACTGTTACTTCGAGGCACTGCACTGACATGAGGTTGTTTTACGTACTTTTGGGCGAAGGTTATGAGAGCTTTGCTGGTTTTTAATGCCGTAAAACAACATGCTAGTGCATTGTGATCAAAACAAAGAGCACATGGGATTTTTTTCTTTTTTGAGTTATTGTGTAGGCATGATGCTCTTGTGATTTAGAATGAGGAGGAGATGGAGTGTAGGAAGATAAAGGAAGATAGACACACTCAGATTTGTACTTGATTAAATAAACACGTATTTATTCGCATAAAATTAACAATGAAATGAATGTTAAGACGGAGTATAAACAAATGCTCTAGGCTGTTGTCATTGGTTAAAAAGAACTGGATACAATGAGTAGCAATCATGGTAAAAATAAAAGAGCTTCTCAGATTGAAGTTCTTAGGAATAAATGATTAAACCTGATTAAGAAACTTGAATAAAAATTACTCCAGAGCCAGAGAATCTTAAACACCCCTGTCTACACAATTGGTTTGATAATCTGCAAGTGGAATTTAATGGAACCACAAATTAGCCCTTAACAGGATTCTATAAATTTGGGATTTTGTCAAATCCATCTGTTTCTCTGCATATCTTTTTTAGCCTGCTTTTACCCTGTTCTTCAATGGTCAGGATCCCCACAGGACCACCACAGAGCAGGTATTATTTAGGTGGTGAATCATTCTCAGCACTGCAGTGACACTGACATGGTGGTGGTGTGTTAGTGTGTGTTGTGCTGGTATGAGTGGATTAGACACAGCAGCGCTGCTGGAGTTTTTAAATACTGTGTCCACTCACTGTCCACTATATTAGACACTCCTACCTAGTTGGTCCACCTTATAGATGTAAAGTCAGAGACGATCGCTCATCTATTGCTGCTGTTTGAGTTGGTCATCTTCTAGATCTTCATCAGTGGTCACAGAACTATAAAATGCTTCTATATGGTAAGTGGAGCTGATAAAATGGACAGTGTGTGTAGAAACAAGGAGGTGGTTTTAATGTTATTGCTGATCGATGTATATATATGTTTAAATTATGTTACATTCTTAAAAAAAGGGCGTTCGGGTAGTACAACCTGCCAATGAGATCTTGGCTTTGAATGTCATTGGTGGGATCAGCTGGTCGGGCGCTACACAGACCTGATTAGCTGTCTTGAGAAGGGATGGATGGACAGCCTAGCCATTAGGAGGTGCACTTGTCATTGAGCTCTAACAGCCAGTTCAAAGCCCACATCAAAATAAAGAGAGATGTGTCTGGAGGGGCAAAGGTGCAAAACTGTGCCAAATTAAAAAAAATGTGGGATCAGCTAAATGAAAAATAGCTGAATACTAGTTTCTGCACCATGTTTTACCCTATTATCTGTACATTGTAAGATACAAAAGAAGACTTCCATGCTCATGGCAAAAACATTTACTGGAAGAAGGGATGTGTGGGGTGTAGAAAAAAATGTATTAAAGAAGAGGGAAAAACAACAAAGGTTCTAATTATTGTTTCCTCTCCCCAGGCGTCCAATTACTGCATTGTTGTTGATGCTAAAAATGGGTTATGCATTGTGTTGCGCTTTATGTATTGTGTTCTTTTGTTGTATGCCGTTGCTGTCTGTCTCTTGTCCTCTCCCCCACCCTCTCCTAATCATTCGTCACCCACTGCTTTTGTGCATTTAAAGAAATGAAAGGACTCGACACCTAATCATGCGAAAGAATGTTTCAAACCGTGCTGCTTATCTTTTAAATTCCGGTCATGAAATCTCCAGTCATCGTGAAGATATCCTGGAGTAATAAGAATCGCGGTCAGCCTTCAATGAAGTAGGAGATTAGGCTTACTCTCAAGAGTGAATACATTTTATTAATCTCTGTCTCCTGCACACTGTCTTTCACAGTTAAGGGACTGAAAGCTACCAACCATCCTACCAGTATACAAGAGCAAATTTTTTGCAGCCCAAAACACTGAGACCTGTTTAAGCTTGGACAGAATTTGCTAATGAGTCAAAGTCAAACCACAATGCTTCAAAATGCTTACTTATTATAATTAATAATAAGTAATATATTAATAGGTCTGGTATAGCATGTCTGGTTCCATCCGGCAACTTTGGGCGGGAGGCAGCAACACCCTGGACATGGTGCTAATCCATGGCAGGGCTTCAGCCATCCACCCCTTAGACATAGCCAATTATGTCTGTGTAGATTCCCGTCCAGCCGACAGCACCTCTAAGATTCAAACCCTGATCTCAGGAGCTACCAAGAGCACTTAAGGATTATCTTATTATTTCCTTAGCTTTGCTTTTCTGAAATTATTTTTTTTATGTACTTTGTGTCCTCTTGGTGTAGGCTTTCAGTATTCACAAACTGTAACTCATAAATATAAAAATAAATGTAGCAAGAAGCAAAATTAGCTTCATAAGTTTATGATAATTAGCATGGCAGCTCATCAAGCACTCTATATTTACATTTTAGGCATTTAGCAGATGCTTTTATCCCAAGCAACTTACAGTACTGTGACGGTATACTGTCTAAGCAATTGAGGGTTAAAGGCCTAGCTCAAGGGCTCAACATTAGCAACCTGGCAGTGGTAGGGCTTGAACCAGCCACCTTTTGATTACTAGTCCAGTACCTTAACCACTAGGCTACAACTGTCTTAGTCTCTACCTGTTTTTCAAGTTTCCCTTTTTTCTTTTCTAGTAAGTTTTGGGTTGTAACTGTGAGTGGACTGAGTAGCTGGTCCACTTGCACCAATCACTTTTGTCATTTCTTGAGTCAGTTTGCTTCCCATGTTTCCTTTCTCAAGTTTTTCTTTGTTCTTTCAAGCAAAGCTGTGTTCCTGTGTTGCACTGTCCCCTGTTTTACACTCTTGTTGTTTCCAAATTCCAATTGCTTCACCCTCCATTCAAACAGATGCCTCAAATAGGCAGCTGAGGTCGCATTTGCAAAGCCAATGAGCAATTCCGCCAAGTAGATGGTCATTTTCTCTTAGTAAATGAACAAAACATGGAATATTTTGGATATTAAACTTGTAATGTCTGTTATTATTTCTTAAATTAGTAGTAAAAATTAATATTAAGGAACTAATTCAGGTGTTTCGGCTGTGCTTCAACGTATGTACTAACAAAACGATAAAGATCCCTGGTGGGAGTTTTTGATTAGTGTGGGTGTTTGCATGTCAGTGTGTGTGTGTGTGTGTTTGTGTGTGTGTGTGTGTGTGTACTTAATCAGCGTAAGGAGCGCACATCTTTTCTATGTGATTAGGCAGTTGAAAGTGCTGATCTCCTGGGATGGGAGCTTTTGCTTCACTATTATTAAAACTGAGTTTTGGAGTGTAGGCGTATTACGTTCCAGTGAACTGTTGCCTCTCTAACTCTGTCACCCACCATTACACACACGCACACGCACACACACACACACACACATAGAAAACCACATACCAACACAATATCACAATTTCTTCCAGTCAAATGAGGCAGAGATGCTGAAGCTACTAGCACTAAGCTGTGTGTGTGTGTGTGTGTGTGTGTGTGTGTGTGTGTGTAAGCGGTGATGGGGCAACAGTAAGGTCTTTGTAGTAGTAGCTCACAGCAAGCCCAGTGTGTTCAGCTGCACCTGACAGCCCTATGTTCACTGAAGTTTGTGTGTGTGTGTGTGTCTGTATGTTTGGTTGTGTGGGTGGCTGTGTGTATTTGTGGCTCCCAAACTCACATTTAACACCACGTCACTGATTTGTTTTAACAAATGAAACTATAAAGTTTGTATGTTTAAACATTCATTTATTGTCTTTTTTTTGCCACCGCTTTACCCTGGTCAGTGTCGCAGTGGGTCGGATTCATCGGGCAAAGGTTAGGATACAGCCCAGACAAGTCATAAGTCCATCGAAGGGCACACACAACCTCAACCTGGCCTGCTCGCATGACTTTGAACTGTGGGAGGAAACCGAAGAACTGTGAGGAAACCCAGGTGGACACAATGAAGAAATGAAGGGGTTTTTAGAGTTATGCCAAAACTCTTAGAAACTTCATTTAATATTTTGTAGAAACCTCTTTGGCAGCAATTACAGTAGCAATTTTTTAAAATACTTCTCTAGAAGCTTTGTCCGGTTGGATGATGAACATTAGATGGTGACATTCCAACCTGTGTCCAATCGATTTAGTTTGCAACAAGCATACACACAAATGTATGCTGAAGAAATGGTGCAAAAAGTAAAAAACTGGTTAAAAATGATGATGTAGCATCAGCATGATTGCAGAAACAAACAGGTTCTGGAACCTTGCGAGAAAAGGCTAAAAAGATGTGGCGGCCACAATTTTAGCCCTCATGAGGACAACACATGAGTCCAATCAACAGTCTCAGTGCAGCAAGTTTTGCCATGAACGTACTAGGGCTTGAACACCCTCCTTCTCACTAGACAATGGGTGTGTTCGAAAACCTAGTGAGCTCTCTACACAGACAGCATTTTACATCATCCAACGTACACACCCGAGAAGGAGGCTGTTCGAAATCCTAGATGACTTAATAGGCTCACTACTAAGTCAAGTCAAGTCAACTTTATTTATATAGCGCTTTTTACAATAGACATTGTCTCAAAGCAACTTTACAAAATCCAGGACCAACAGATACAAACACCCCTGTTGAGCAAGCCGAGGGCGACTGTGGCAAGGAAAAACTCCCTGAAAATTACAGGAAGGAACCTTGAGAGGAACCAGACTCAGCAGGGCCCATCCTTCTTGGGTGGTCTGGAGGATAGTTTAAATAAATAGGATTTACACAAATCATACAAACACAGAATTAAATGAACTAAAAGTTATAACTAGCAATAAATAAAGAAATAAATAATAATAGAGTTATTATTTGGTCTAGTCTGTAATAAAGTCTGTAGTTAGTTCTTGTCATTCTTGGTGCAGTTATTCCCGACCCGTCACATCTGGCAGAAGCAGCATCGTTGGCACTGCAGTCTCGACTTTAATCCTTAACCTCGGCGGGTAAACAGGTTTCCATCAGAATGCCCTTGGGGTAAAACAACAGAGAATGTAGTTAATCATGTACAATGCTAGTTAAGTTTTACAGAGTTTTAGACTCCGGCAGCCCTAATTATTACAGCATAACTAAAAGGGAGAGCGAGCAGGTAACAAGGTCATGAAGGCTTTCACAGGACATCAGCGCCCACCTCCCCTACCCAAACCAGAGTGATCGGACAGGAGAGGCAGAACGACAGCAACCCAACATTCCTGATCACCACAAGTTTCTATGACCAAGAAACCCCAAGCTATCTTAAACCCCTAAGGTATCTTAAAATTTCAACGGTATTTTGACTCAAGAACGAGTGAGCATTCAATGCTGCCTTAGCGGTGGAGGCAATCCCAGCATTCAGTGCGGCACAACTTTTCTCACAGAAAAATGACATGCTAGTGCGTTGTGCCACCCCATCCCATTGGTTTGAATGGCATGAGGCTAACTGTGTTAGCATAGTTAGCGAAAACTGATGGAATCGCTGTCTAAGTAGTGCGTTTGAATAACCTGCCTTATAAGTAAATGACTTATTAGAATCCTCTCTACTTAGGCAGCTGCCTATGTAGGCAGCTTTCTAGGTTTTTAAACACACCCTAAGTTACTTTTTGAAGTCTAAACTCAGGGAATCTTCAGGTATTGAAGTAGAAGGAGCTTCTGAGACAGCTGACAAAGACCAGAAGGCAGCAGTGAGTAGATGCAAGAGTAGATTATATTGCAGCAGAAAGGATTTTAAAAGCCACACCTTGTATATTTTTATAGGACGTAGGAACTATGTCATATGCTGGTTTTTCATCTTTATTTGAATCTTTTTATTAGAATCAGGGTTCAATAAAATGTTATTTTGTGAATTTCTAAAGCAGGCAGAGAAAGATGTTCATGTTCAAAAAGTGCGTCATGGTGGCACTAAATTTGTCTGCTAAATAAAAAGCTGCATAAGAGCCAAAAGAGCCGCTTCAGGATGAGTCAACTTATGCACAGTAATGAAGACTTGAGTCGCTCCTGACTAGGCCATATAAACATTTCGTCTCATTAACTGCACTTTGAAAGGTCAGCGACAAATGAGATTGAACTTTGAGCAAAGTGGCAAGGTGGGAAAATCAGTTGCCATGTCAAAACACGCTGAGCTGAACAAACCAGCAAATATTTTCCAGCTTTGTGTGTTCACAGGGAGAAACTGCTTGAATGTTTACATGTCTGTGTGATCACAGTAGTCACATGACAATTATCAAATAGGCACTTTTTTTTTTACTGTGGGTTTAGTATTCATGGGATCATGTGACTATTCAATTTTATATGTGCTTCTTTTATAGCATACATGTTTTTTTGGGGGGGGGGGTGTAAGAATGGTAATTACTTATTTTGCATGGTATGGATGTTGTTCCTGCTGCATTCGGGTCATCCTGCATCTCCTTTTACGTAACTGCTGGCTTTTTTCTTACCATTCTTATTAGTCCAGAGCATTTTATAAAATCTGGCAGGGCCCATCTGTTTGGGAAATGGGACTTGTGGACTTTTGGATGGGGCAGCGGTCTGCTATGCTAACTCATCAGAGCAGAGAGCTCGAGCTCTCGGCTTCTAATCATAGTGGTGTGTGGGAGAAAGGGTCTATTCTTGAGAAAGGGTTCTGTTGAACGATCCATCAATGGCTAGTGAAAAAGAAGTTACCAGCAGCTGCTCACATGTCTGATGGGGTCGGGTGCTAGTCTGTAGTGTTCCTCAGCCAGCCAGACTATGTGTGCAGGTTCAAAGTTCCATCCAGAGGCTCATCTATCACCCTTGCAATACAAAACCACCGTTTTTTTTTTTAACCTTTAGAATCTTTTTATGCAGCGAAGAAAATGATCCATGCTGACATCCACCAAATTCAAACAGGCTCCAGTAGTTTTCAAGTATGCATAAGAAATTGCTGTACATACTGATGTCGAGTTCTCTTACTGGCTTTACTGTCACCTCTTAATAGTGATTTATGTTCAGTGAGCAAGTATTTGCACACCTGATCAAAAGGTTGTTGGACATTCCATTTCAAAACCATGGGCACTGATATGGAGCTGACCCCCGCTTTAAGGCTATAAGAGCCTTTACTTTGTTCTTAAGGCTTTTACAAGATTTTGAAGGGTTTGTCTGTAATTTGTGCCCATTCCTTCCAAAGAACATTTGCGAGGTTGGGTACTGATGATGATGATAGTTTGCAACTGGAATTGTAATTTTTTTCACACCAAGCTTGTCAAATGATCTCAGTATGGACTTTTCTGTGCACCAGCAGCAGTCATGCTTTGTGTTTTATTGGCTTTTGGCACAAAATTGGTTTACACACTTGTTAGCAGTGAATGTGAATGAAACACCTAAAGTTAATAGGGACGATGGGTGCCCACATGCTTTTGGAAAATAGTGTGCCACAATAAAAATCAGAAATCTACTATTCTTACAAATATTAAAGAAGATGCAATAGCTTAAATAGTGTCCAAGCTTGGAGGCTCCGTTCCAACAATGCTCTGTGCCGCCTTTACCGCCTGATACACTTCCTATCCTGGCGTACAACACTAGCACAGTTGGTTAGGATGCTTTTGATTGTGCTCATGTAGATACTCACCAACAGTTTCTGTAAAAGCTGGGCCTGGCTTAGTTTTCTGATGAAGAAGAGTCTTTGTTGGGTTTGACCAGGTGTGAGGGAGTTCGAGAAGAACATGATTGAGAGCCAAGTCTTCTAATCCAAGATCATTGCCTGGCAAAGCAAATGCTATTTTGACTAAATCAGGGCTCTAGAGTGCGACCAATTTGGTCGCACATGCGACCTAATTTCTCAATGGTGCGACTAAAAAAAATCTCAGGTCGCACCGGTGCGACCAGGCTTCCGAGGGAAAAAAACAACAACAGACACACATTAGGCCAATAACATGGTCTAAACCAATCAGAGATAGTGAAGGGCGGGACATTATTCTAGCGGCGATATGTAAGCAACATTCAGCTCAGCCAATCAGAATGCAGCACCCGGTTTATACACGTGCGTTCGGATGTTCTGCAGTAAGTTTAGTTTTGTATATGAGACTCGCCGGATGTCCCCAGAATGGAAGTTGGGGTTCTGGAACTAGGCAGTCTAAAGTGTTGTAATGCTCACCGAAGTCCTGACTAAACAGTTAAAGTGACTCTACCCTGTCGTGTGCGTTTATTCCCACACCTCCACCACCGCACAGCAAAAGACCCGTTACATCCCCACCGGACAGCGGCTAGGTGAGACGACCCTCTACAGTAGCAAGGGGCTAATGCTAGCGGTAAAGTGCCGCGATAGTGAAAGTAAAAACACGACAATATTTTCGTTAATAAAATATAAAAATAACTAAAAGACCAAAATATATTAGAATACATGTAGTCAAAATACACAGTGAGTGCACCGCAAGCGATTTTGGGAATCTGTGTAAAAGATTCAGTAAAGCAGATAATATAATGCACTGCATTTAAGATTACACTAACACTCTAGAGCCCCATACACACACACACACACACACAAACCCACACATATATATACATATAATTTTAAATATACACACACACATATAAATAGATATACACACATACATACACATTTACTCTATTATTATTTTTATAATTTTTATAAAAAATAATTGCTATAATTAGACTATAATACTATAATTAACTGTAAAGAGCATGGGAAGACCATGGCCGGCAATAGTGTATTTGTGACTGGTTCTAATACATTTTGAATTGAAAGGCTGGAAAAACCCAATGCATCTATAAAACACATTACATGCGGCGATAAATGCACTGCCCAAGTGTCCCCCTCTCCCCACTGCCTTTCAGCGGCAAGCAGCAGCAAACAGATCATCAGACGAGGCCATGTTGACCAGATTGTTAGTTAATTACAAGTCAATATTGCCTATATGGACAGTGATAAAAAAAAAAAAAAAAAAGTGAACCTGTAAAACTGCGGTGTTAAATGCGATGCAGTCGAAAATTTGGGTGCACCTAACTTTTGTGCTGGTGCACCTAAGAAAAAAAGTTAGGCGCACCAGTGCAACCAGTGCAAAAAGTTAGTCTAGAGCCCTGCTAAATGGTACAACTTTCCATACACATTATACAATCTTTAGGGTGGAGGATGGATTGTTGACCTTTGGGGGAAAGGACTTTCCAAACTCCTAATGGATTTCTTATGTATTTATGCCATATATCCTTTGCTTCGTTCCTGATTGATTCTCACACCCATCTACTCCCCAGTGCCCACATACTTTTAAAAACAAAAAAAAAATTGTAATGTTAATCTATGACAGTGGATTTTAAACCTCTGGGCTTCGGTCACCTGGTGGTCAATTTTAATGTCAAACACAGTCATGGACAATTTTGTATCTCCAATTCACCTCACTTGCATGTTTTTGGACTGTGGGAGGAAACCAGAGCTCCCGGAGAAAACCCATGCAGACGCTGGGAGAACTCCACACAGAAAGGACCTGGACCAACCCACCTGGGGATCGAACCCAGGACCTTCTTGCTGTGAGGCAACAGTGCTACCCACTGAGCCACCATGCCGCGAACATACTGATTTAAGGGTCTCAGCTTGTAAACAGGAGCTTGTGATCAAAGCAGATGAAGTCCAGTCAGACAAAGTGGATCATTGTGCCTCTAGGTAGAATGAGATCTGATCATTTTCAGACTATTACTCCTGAGATGAGTCATTTTATAGATGTGCTGATAATACCATCGATAATCTCTCCCTCTAGACATTGAGCATGTTTAAGCACCACTTTTCTTAGTCTTCAGCAGGTTTTTATTGCCTGCTTTAATAGCTATGTGTTTTTTTTATTTGTATAGTAGTAAAGCACTGATCAGTCTAATTATAGCGAATAAAGATTTTATACATTTACTTTTGAACTATAAAAATAGTTTCTTTGAAATGGTATTATTACTTCTTAGGTGCGTGCTAAACCACTTCCTTCGTTCTGTCAGCTTGATTAAATAAAAGTTGGCTTTAATTTTCTTGGATTGTTTTTAGGTAGGATGTGTTTTTTCTATACAGCACGTGCACTTTCATACCCTTAAGCTTTCAAATGCTGCACAACTGAGAAAAATACAGAATTGTACATAGATAAATTAAACGCAGTGATTAAAACCAAAGACATAAAAAGAGATCAAAGATATAAAAGTCGTAATTAACATGATTCAAAGGAAAAGATTAGAGAGGACATCGATTGATAAAGGTTATGAAAGAAAGAAAGTGTAATACAGGGCTAAAAATCCAGTACAAAAAGAGAAAAAAGGCTGCAACTGAATAAAAGTTTGAAACAATAGAATAAAAAAAACAAGATAATTGCAGTGCAATGTAGTGCTAGAATTAAATCTGCACACACTAGACATGACAACAAAAGCGTTTGCAGTCTGGATTTTATCCACATTCAGAGCAAATCAAACATAATCAAGAAATTATTCCAGCTAACTGCTGCTTTGTCTTGTTTGGTTCTAATCTTAGTCATGACTAGCTGAAAAATTACTAGAAATTGGAGAGTGCTGGTGGGGTTGTGCTCTCAACTGATTAGATATACACCGATCAGCCATAACATTAAAACCACATCCTTGTTTCTACACTCACTGTCCATTTTATCAGCTCCACTTACTAAATAGAAGCACTTTGTAGTTCTACAGTTACTGACTGTAGTCCATCTGTTTCTTGCATGCTTTGTTATCCCCCTTTCATGCTGTTCTTCAATGGTCAGGACTCTGCCAAGACCACTACACAGTAGGTATTATTTGGATGGTGGGTCATTCTCAGCACTGCAGTGTCTCAGCGTCCTGTGACCACTGATGAAGGTCTAGAAGATGACCAACTCAGCAGCAACAGATGAGCGAACGTCTCTGACTTTACATCTACAAAGTGGACCAACTAGGTAGGAGTGTCTAATAGAGTGGACAGTGAGTGGACACGTTATTTAAAAACTCCAGCAGCGCTGCTGTGTCTGATCCACTCATACCAGCACAACATACACTAACACACCACCACCATGTCACTGCAGTGCTGAGAATGATACACCACCTAAATAATACCTGCTCTGTGGTGGTCCTGTGCAGGTCCTGACCATTAAAGGATAGGGTGAAAGCAGGCTAAAAAGGTATGTAGAGAAATAGATAGACTACAGTCAGTAATTGTAGAACTACAAAGTGCTTCTATTTTGTAAGTGGAGCTGATAAAATGGACAGTGAGTGTAGAAACAAGGAGGTGGTTTTAATGTTATGGCTGATCAGTATATATATATTATACTATTAATTGTATAGTAAATTGTTATCCAATGTAAAGACTTCAAAATTAGTGTGCTGTGACCTCGACCTCTCTACCTGGGAATCAAACCCAGGACCTACTTGTTGTAAGGCAACAGTGGCAGCGTTTTAAATAAGCTCTAGCTTTCTTATTGAGGATTTGGAAGGACTAGTAAGGAACATTGCTGCATTTAAGACTGCTGGAGATAAAAGCATGAATTGGTTTTTCAAGGTCCTGTTTGTACATTTCTTTTTTTTTTTTTTTTTGTTAATTGGATCTGTTCTACAGATGGTAAAAGGCTGATTTTGTTATTGATTTTATGTGACTGCTAAAGTTTAGATCTGAATCCATTATTACGGTGTCAAGATGAGCACTGACCTGGCGTCTTCTCTTTTTTCTGCTGACACAATTACCCCTGCCTTTTCTGTATTTAGTAGTAAAAGCTTTTTCTCACCTAGTTTATTAGCTCTTAGCACTGACAGAATGATTCGATATGACTGTAGTCATACTGGGAGAGAGCTAAATACATCTGCTATCTGCTTAGCTATCATAAGCAGTAGTAACATGGTTTGAGTTACAGGATGAGGGGTTTATTTTATACTTGGACCCCCCAAAAGGAGGTAAAAACTAAATTTTGGGTGGTCGTTAGTTAGCTAAACTGTAACTACATGCAAAACTAGCTAAGCGTTAGCATTCATCAATATAGAGTCGGCACAATCAAAACAAATCCAGAAACTCAGAAAGTGTGTGTGTGTGTGTGTAAGCTTACCACCCCAAACTGTCACTATTTAATCATACTCTTAGTAGTACCATATAGAGCCCGAACAGAAGTGGACCAAGGATGGATCCTTGTGGGACACCAAAATACAAGGTTTCTAGTTCAGATCCATAAGTGCCAATGGCAATAAAGCAGCCACATTCCAGGTTTAATCTACACCAGCTAGGGACTGTTTCACATAGCCGTACCCAATTTGTCAAACTGTCTAAGAGGATGTTATGATTGACAGAGTCAGATCCAGCTCAGAGATCAAAATGCACCAACACAGATATTTTATCAGCGTCTGTCTTCAGACGAACATCATTCAGGATTTTTATTAGAGGTCTCTGTGACATGTTGTCGTCTTAAACCTATTTTTAAAGTAAAAAAAGGAACAAATTCTTCAAATTAATCGACTTGTCATGGTTTACCATACCAAGTAGTGTAAAAATTAGAGCATCACTACGCCGGAAGCTGGCTGTAACATTTACCCATTGCGTGCGTTGCGGACGCTGAGTTACAAGGTACTACCTGATTCCAAACACTGACCAAACAAAGTAGCCAAAGTAAACAATAAGGTACCAACAAAATCATGAACAGAAAAACAGACAATAGCTTGAGCAAAGTATCTATTCAAGACATGAACACCATACTAAAACCACTTTTGTCCTATAAACAGTTAGTGTGACTTAGGAAAAAGTTCTCTCCCAGACTCCCACACTCTCCCAGAAGGCCTGTGGTTTGTCAACATGCATTTTAGCAAAGTCCAATCTGTTTTCTTTTTGTATCTATCTTGTACAAGGCCTCCTGGGTCTTCTACCCTGGTTCCAATTTTCATTCTGACAGTGACGTATGGTGTGACTTGCACTAGGTGAACTTGTTCTCTGTCTTGTGCCCACTTGACCCATGCCTACTCTTACCAGGATGCAGTCTTAAAAAAGTATACCTGCTATTCAGACACATCTTTCTGACACTGGGCGGTACAATTTACTTAAAATGATTTATTGTTCTCTGCACAGATTTAAGGCACTTAGTGCTTGAGGCAACAAAGCAACCCCAAAACATCATTGAGCCTCTTTTATGTTTCACACTAGGAATGGTGTTCTTTTGTTTGAAAACCTTGTTTTTTGTCCTATAAGCAGTTCGTTAGTGTGACTTAGGAAAAAGTTCTCTCCCAGACTCCCACACTCTCCCAGAAGGCCTGTGGTTTGTCAACATGCATTTTAGCAAAGTCCAATCTGTTTTCTTTTTGTATCTATCTTGTACAAGGCCTCCTGGGTCTTCTACCCTGGTTCCAATTTTCATTCTGACAGTGACATATGGTGTGACTTGAAACTGTTTTTATCTTGAGCTTGTCAGGTCACTTGAAAGTGTTTAGCAGGGTTTTCTATTTTTTTGTTTGTTTATAGGTGAACCGGTTCCCTGTCCAGGGTGTATTCCTGGCTTGTTCCCACTTGACCCATGTCTACCCTGACCTGGATGCAGCTGTTAGAAAATGCGTATACCTGCCTTACATTGTTCATCATAATATATTATTTTGCCGCCCTTATTTTTCACTGTTCATAATTCTACTGTAATTAAACTATTTGCTTTTAAACAATATAATTCATTAATTTAAAGTTTAGTTTTATTGTGATATTCAAATCTTATCTAGTTATAAATTTCCAGACGTTAATGAGATCTGCGCATTAGCACAACAATAGCTTGAATACTAATTCCAATTAACTATCTCAATGTATGCTCTAATGTTCAACATTAAAATTCATTAATGCGTTTATTATTCATTTGTCTTTCATCATTGGACCAAAACCATAGTTGAGCAAAAGCTCAAGAGGTATGAAAAAGAGTTGAAGAAGATTACTAAGAAGCTAATGCTCGTCAGAGGTCTGCTTCGAGTGTGCTAATCAATTTAGCCCAGGGACTCATCAGTGCTTTTGTTTACCAGACGCCTAATGTTCTTATTGGCTTACAGTGCTGCAATAAGCTTTCAATATTCTCACCCACTGATTTCCTTTCTCTCTTAATCATGCCAAATCGATGGGGTTGGGTTTCTCAGACACTCCCTACCGCAAGACCCCGGAGACTTGAGTAAATATTTATCTCAAGCCTGTGTAAGTATTAGCATGCAGTCTGCGGATGAGAGTTACGCAGAACTGAAGGTAAAGATCAAAACTAATATTGAATTATGTGCTCGGTAAATTTCAGGCCCTGTAGATATGATTATATTCTAAATGTGGACCTGATATATGCTACAGTCCCCTCCACAATTATTGACACTCCTCATACCACCCTTGTCAACCCTTATCAAGAAGTAATTAATTTTAACACAACCATATGTGCCACTATTGGCACCCCTAGAAATTCTTAAAAAAACATAAAGAACATGAAGGCTTTAGTTAAATCTTCTAGTTAAATGACTCTTTTCGGGGTCACCAGATCTCTAAAACTTTTAATAGGTGCCACCTATATGGCAAGAGATTGTTTGATAGGCTTGCAAGGAGTTTTGTTCCATATTCCCTCAATCTTTTCACACTATTATGTACAGTAGATGTTGAAATTATTAGAGCATTTCTGTCCATTTTCTTTGTGTTTAAGGTTCTTTCATTCATTTCTCTCTTGGGGGTCACCATATCTCCAAAACTACCATCACATGCCATCTCCATGCCAAGATATTGTTGGAAAGGCTTGCAAGGAATTCATGAGACTGAGATTTCTCCATATTCCCTTAATCTTTTCAGAATATTATGTACAGTAGATGGTAAAATAACTAAATTCTTCTTGTATTATTTATTTTTTTAGTCTCTTAGTGTAGTGAATCCCAGTATATCCATATTAGAGTCTGGAATGTCGCTGTTTAGCCATGTCTCTGTGAAGCACATTAAACTACATTCTCTAAAAGTCCTCTCGTTTATTGTCAGAGCTGCCAAATCATCTGTTTTGTTGGATAGAGAGTTTACGTTTCCCATTACTACAGATGGAATAGCTGGCTTGTTTCTCCGTCACTTTGCCGTTAGCTTAGCCTTTAGCTTAGCGCCGGCTCTGCGTCCGCGGTACCTGGGTCTTAGCTCCTCCAGTATGTAGTGGATGATACCGGCATTCCATTTCGCCTTTAAGGAGAGAAGCTGTTCACTTGAATAAATATGTTTTTTGCTGCCCTCTTGTGAAGATGGTTGATTCATAATAGAAAAAAAAACAAGAAAAAGTAACGCAAACTAAAGAAAAAAACGCTATAATAGTACAATACTGATGAAGCTGGAGAGGCTGCCGCTCGTGACGGCGCCTAGAAGTGAATCTTAGATTTAAGTTGCTTTTAGTCATTTATTTCTCTCTTGGGGGTCACCACATGTCCAAAACTACCATCAGATGCCACCTCCATGCCAAGAGATTGTTTAAAGGACTTGTAAGGAAGAGACAGAGTTTTCTTTGTATTCCCTCAGTTTTTTCACAATATTATGTACAGTAGATGGTGAAAGAACTACATTCTTTGCAATTTTGCTTTACACTTTTAGGGCCGCTGCTCCAATTTTATTGGGCAGGAATTCACTGGCAGTATACCACATGTATATATACCAACTATTGGTTTGAATGGTCTGAGGCTAACTCTGTTAGCTTAGTAAGTGAAAACTGCGGTGACATAAATGTTGTAATCACTAAGTTGAGCATCTAAATTATCTGCCTTATAAATTCTTAAGTTCTTATTAGAATCTTCTCTACTTAGGCAGCTGCCTAGGTAGGCATTAGGGAACAAGACAGCTCACTAGGTTTTTAAACAGACCCCTAGTTTTCATCCCCTTTTAAGCCAGAATCATCCACAGATTCTCCCGACTTTAATCTCATCAGAGTAAACCTCTGTCGCGACTCGTATTTACACGGACAGGGTGTTAGGCTTGTTTTTATGCAAATGATAGCAATGAGAAGCTTAGTCCTCACAGACTTAGCCTTGTAATTTATAATGAATGATCTTTCTTTCATTATCCTTCCCTTTTTTTTTTTTTGCTTGACACAGTGACCTGGCACTAATGTGAATAGATTTCCATTTGTGTGCTTTTCTCCCCATTTGCATGAAATAATGACTGGCTTGCATGAGCCCTCTTTCTCAATTCCGGATTTTGATTTATGCCTTAAGGTGGAATTCGGTGAGCCGATTTTGATGAGATAAAAGTGCAGTGTTTATGTCGACTGTTGTAGACTATTATCTGAATAACATGCAGACTCGATGTACCAGTTAAGCTCCTTTGGTGGTTGCGCTCTAAAGACCTGCTCTGTGTGGAGATAGATACATTCCATTAATAATTACTGTACATATATTAAATTTAAGGAGGTTATAAGAATGTAATGGATTGCCTTTATTTGTCATTTATATATATACAGGTGTACAGTGGAATGAAATGTTTTTTTGTTTGGAAATGTTTGGAAGCTGGGGTCAGAGTGCAGGGTCAGCTATTGTACGGTGCCCCTGGAGCAGAGAGGCTTAAAAGCCTTGCTCAGAGGCTCAACAGTGGCTGAATGGCAGAGTTGGGACCTTACTATTGATAGCCCAAAGCTTTTCCACTAGGCTTCCATCCATCCATCTATCCATCCATCTATCCATCCATTCTACCATCCATTCTTCGATCCATCCATCCATTTTTCCATCCATTCATCCATTCTACCATCCATCCATCCATTCTTCCATCCATCCATCCATTCATCCATTCATCCATCCATTCTACCATCCATCCATTCTACCATCCATTCTTTGATTGATCCATCCATCCATCCATTCTACCATCCATTCTTTGATTGATCCATCCATCCATCCATTCTACCATCCATTCTTCGATCCATCCATCCATCCATTCTTCCATCCATTCTTCCATCCATCCATCATCCATCCATCCATCCATTCTACCATCCATTCTTCCATCCATTCTTTGATCCATCCATCGATCCATTTTTCCATCCATCCAACCATCCATTCATCCATCCATCCATCCATCCATCCATCCATTCATCCATCCATCCATTCTACCATCCATTCTTCCATCCATCCATTCTTCCATCCATCCATCCATCCATTCTACCATCCATTCTTCCACCCATTCTTTGATCCATCCATCCATTCATCCATCCATCCATTCTTCCATCCATCCATCCATTCTTCCATCCATCCATCCGTCCATCCATTCTTCCATCCATCCATCCATCCATCCATCTATCCATCCGTCCATCCATTCTTCCATCCATCCATCCGTCTATCCATTCTTCCATCCATCCATTCTTCCATCCATCCAGCCGTCCATTCGTCCATCCATTCTTCCATTTGTCCATCCGTCCGTCCATCCATCCATCCATTCTACCATCCATCCATCCATTCTACCATTCATCCATCCATCCATTCTATCATCCATCCATCCGTCCATCCATCCATCCATTCTACCATCCATCCATCCGTTCGTCCATCCATCCGTCCGTCCGTCCGTCCGTCCATCCATCCGTTTATCCATTCATCCATTCTTCCATCCATCCATCCACCCATAGAATGAATTATCTGTTTGCGTTTATTTAATTCATGGCAACAGTTTAGGGAGGGTTTGAAAAATTTGTCGTGGACAGCCCTGACCTTAACCCCATTAAACTCTTTGGGTTTAACTGTGATGCTCTTTCAACTTAATAGGCACAAATTTCCACAGACACTCTCCATAATCTTGTGCAAAGCCTTCCATAAGGATTTAACTCTGGTCAGAGCTACATGAGGAATAGGGTGTCCAACAAGCTCATGGTGTATGACAATATTAATAATATATGATGCTGATGAGTGGGTGGCTTGTCTGTTAGGTGCCAGTCTGTCCACACATAGCACGCTTTCCATCTGTATTTCGGGTAACAATGTCTAGGGCCGCGTGTATTTTCAGCCTCATTTTAAATATCCCTGGTTAGTGTGCTGCCAAGACACAGCATGTGAGAAGGGGGGCAGAGGATATATTAGAAAATGACTCATGGCTATCGTGATCCTACACATACACTTGACGCCTTTTTGTCCCTAGCCTCATTGTGGTGCCACTCATGAGCAGTGATGCTGTAAAGATGGTTGGATTGGGAGTAGATAATGATTCTGGATGCTCCTCTTCATCCTGCCCTTACTACTCTTCATTATTGAGGGGGTGTTTCGTAGGTATATTGTGAACAACGTTATAATATTAATGCTTGTATGCTTTTGAATGTTCTAAAGAAGCTGCATCTACAAACCCCAATCTGGGAGAAGTTAGGATGTTTTGTAAAACGCAATAAAAATAAAAATTTGTGATTTCATAATTTTCTTGAATCTGTACTTAAGTAACACATGTACCAAGAAAATGATCCATCTTTACTTGCAAAGACTGGTCCTTTGGTGAATCCTCTTATATACACCGACCAACCATAACATTAAAACCACCTCCTTGTTTCTACACTCACTGTCCATTTTATCAGCTCCGCTTACCATATAAAAGCACTTTGTACTTCTACAATTACTGACTGTAGTCCATCTGTTTCTCTGCATGCTTTGTTAGCCCCCTTTCATGCTGTTCTTCAATGGTCAGGACTCTCCCAGGACCACTACAGAGCAGGTATTATTTGGGTGGTGGGTCATTCTCAGCACTGCAGTGACACTGACATGGTGGTGGTGTGTTAGTGTGTGTTGTGCTGGTATGAGTGGATAAGACACAGCAGCGCTGATGGAGTTTTTAAACACCTCACTGTCACATATAAATATATCCAGCCAACAGCGCCCTGTGAGCAGCGTCCTGTGACCACTGATGAAGGTCTAGAAGATGACCAACTCAAACAGCAGCTGAGCTGATGATGAGCGATCGTCTCTGACTTTACATCTACAAGGTGGACCAACCAGGTAGGAGTGCCTAATAGAGTGAACAGTGAGTGGACACGGTATTTAAAAACTCCAGCAGCGATGCTGTGTCTGATCCACTCATACCAGCACAACACACACTAACACACCACCACCATGTCAGTGTCACTGCAGTGCTGAGAATGATCCACCACCTAAATAATATCTGCTTTGTAGTGGTCCTGGGAGAGTCCTGACCATTGAAGAACATCATGAAAGGGGGCTAACAAAGCATGCAGAGAAACAGATGGACTACAGTCAGTAATTGTAGAACTACAAAGTGCTTCTATATTCTAAGTGGAGCTGATAAAATGGACAGTGTGTGTAGAAACAAGGAGGTGGTATCAGTGTATATACAAATAAACTTGTGGGAAGGGTTTGAAGGGTCCTCATATCCTTGGTCAGTTGAAGACAATTTCCGCCAAACCAGAATTTTTGATATTTGTAACCACAATGATGCTAATAGACAGTAAACATAGACATTTCATCCTTCCATCCATCTATCCATCTATCCATCCAGCCATCCATCCATCCATTCCTCCATCCATCCATCCATCCATCCATTCCTCCATCCATCCATCCATCCGTCCATCCATCTATCCATCCAGCCATCCAGCCATCCATCCATTCCTCCATCCATCCATCCATCCATTCTTCCATCCATTCTTCCATCCATTCTTCCATCCATCCATCCATCCATCCATCCATCCTGTTTGCATTTGATTATTTAATTTGTGGCAACAGTTTAGGGAGGGTCCTTTCCTGTTGATGCTAATGATGCTAATAGACAGTAAACATAGACATTTCATAGCTGGAAAAAGCTTCATTTGTGCTTTTAAGTAAATTTTTAGGCACATTTATGAAAACATAGAAGACATTATGTGAGCAAACGAGCCAAAAAGGATCTCTGATATAAAAGTCATCTCAGACACTTCAGGACTACTGTATATCTGCTCCCTAAAACCACCCCGTTCACATCAGTTGTTCCTATCACACAACACATCTGCACAGCTTTTGTTCATTTCCAGTCATCAGCTGGAGAAAAATTAAACCAGTTCTGCGTGCAGATCACGTTCCAGAGTGAAAAGAAAAGGTGATGCGGCTGATGGAAACGGAATATGAGATTTGCTTTGTTGTTGGTTACATGCAGCCACAATCCAATTTTCCTACCCGGATTGCATTGTTGTTGACTGTGCGTGATCTATCTGTACGTTGGTTTGCGTAATAGTGTGCGTATGAGACAGAAAGCCTTGACAGATTCAAAGCTGGGCAGAAATCTTAGATTCTTGATTTTAAGGTGGTTGTTTCCCATTTCACATGTCTCATCAATCCCAAACCCACTGCTTTCTTTTTTCTGTATTAGTATTTTACCTGCTGTCCCAACTTTTTAGGAAACGAATTCACAATGAAAACAACTTTTCAGAGTTTTCTACACTTTCAAATCAACCACATAGCAACATATGTGGAGTCTCATCAAACCGGCGCCTCAGGACCCGACGCTCTGCTGAACTCTGTAAACAGTTTTGCTGGGATGACAGTAACAATGCAGATGTTACCCTGAGGCCCGTGTTTTCCCTGCACGTCTTCCTTGGTGCTTATTTAGTTAGGAAATTGAAGCTGTGTGTACTTTACAATTGCAAACACTGTCAGTGATGTCTGAAAAAGAATTGTACTGTATCTGTCATTGCCTGGATTTTTACATTTATATTTCTCAACAAATTTTTAAAATTTGTATATACAATGTGTGTACATGTATTAAACATCAGCATTAAGTCAACATTTATAAAAAATAAATAAAAAAATAGGTCAGTCACTGATGTAGGATAAAGGTCTGGATCACAATTGGCATTCCAATTCATCCTACTGTCGTTCTTTCAAACTAAACTCGTCAAACCATGTCTTTGCTGGAACAAAAACCTGGAAGGGACCTTTTCCACAAGTTGAAGCATATAATTTATTATATATAATTCATTTTATACATGACAAGTGTAGATAAAACAACTAAACTAAATAATTAGGATGGGTGCCCACAAGTGCCCACAAGCTTGCACAGTACACATGGTCCAGAAATTCCTTCCTTTTGTTCTTCATATTTATTTTTAGTTTATTAGAATTTTTACCCTTTCCGTGCCATCTTGGCATTAAAATAGAACACTGATCAGCCATAACATTAAAACCACCTCCTTGTTTCTACACTCACTGTCCATTTTATCAGCTCCACTTACCATATAGAGGCACTTTGTAGTTCTACAATTACTGACTGCAGTCCTTCTGTTTCTCTGCATACTTTGTTAGCCCCCTTTCATGCTGTTCTCCAATAGACAGGACCCCCACAGAGCAGGTACTATTTAGGTGATGGATGATTCTCAGCACTGCAGTGACACTGACATGGTGGTGGTGTGTTAATGTGTGTTGTGCTGGTATGAGTGGATCAGACACAGCAGCGCTGCTTGAGTTTTTAAACACCTCACTGTCCCTGCTGGACTGAGAATAGTCCACCAACCAGAAATATATCCAGCCAACAGCACCCTGTGAGCAGCGTCCTGTGACCACTGATGAAGGTCTAGAAGATGACCAACTCAAACAGCAGCAATAGGTGAGCGATCGTCTCTGACTTTACATCTACAAGGTGGACCAACTAGGTAGGAGTGTCTAATAGAGTGGACAGTAAGTGGACACGGTATTTAAAAACTCCAGCAGCGCTGCTGTGTTTGATCCACTCATACCAGCACAACACACACTAACACACCACCACCATGTCAGTGTCACTGCAGTGCTGAGAATGATACACCACCTAAATAATACCTGCTCTGTGGTGGTCCTGGGAGAGTCCTGACCATTGAAGAACAGCATGAAAGCAGGCTAAAAAGGTATGCAGAGAAACAGTTGGACTACATTCAGTAATTGTAGAACTTCAAAGTTCTACAAATAAGCCTTTATCTTGGCATAAAAAAATTTAATAATAAATAATATATATATACATATATATAGTATATATATATATATATATATATATATATGGCAGCAGGCCATATTGATTTATCATTCTGTTAAATGATAAATACGCAGTGTTTAAAGTAGACTGCCTGACTTTCCCTTAAAATTCAATGTTTTGTCAAAAAAATATATATAATGTATTTTTTTTTTTATTCAAGTTTTCCCCATTTAAAGAAATAAATTAAATGCCATATTGGTTACGTAACAAGATTTGAACAGGAACGCTGTGCCACGATCTACAAATAGCTGCTGAAATTTTCTCTGGTGTACTGACAACTCATCAAGATAAAAATATTCCATCAAATCATCTGAAAACCTGCAGACATCTTCAGTCTCATCTATGATCAGTGATCATGACTTAATAATACAGAAAGGACAGCTGACATTTGCTGACCTTTTGGTGTGACGTTCTTTATTCAGAGCTTTTTTAAAGAGTAAATCTGCCAGTGCAATAAGAACATTGTACCAACAGTCGGACTGTTGTAGTGTGTGTGCAGGGTTGTACTAAATTTACAGGTTCAGGTCACAGATCTTACAGATTTTTAAAGATAAGTGGCACATTTCACAGCAGTCATTAAATTAAACATATTAAATGATAGAGTAAATGGAAGCTACGACACACAGCACAGCCTACCTTATTGGTTGAATGTATACCTAAAACATCCAGCAACAGTGCGAGGATCCGTCTCAAATACGAAAATACTCATCCGTGTTTTTACCCCTCCACCAATCAAAGACCAAACAAACAAAAACCAAAGACCAAGGGTTGCAAACAAAGACCAAGGGATACAAATAAAGACCAAGTGTTGCAAATGAAGACCAAGGAATACAAATAAAGACCAAGGGTTGCAAATGAAGACCAAGGGTTGCAAACAAAGACCAAGGGTTGCAAATGAAGACTAAGGGTTGCAAACAAAGACCAATGGTTGCAAACAAAGACCAAGGGTTACAAATGAAGACCAAGGGTTGCAAATAAAGACCACGGGTTGCAAATGAAGACTAAGGGTTGCAAACAAAGACCAATGGTTGCAAACAAAGACCAAGGGTTGCAAAGCCCAAGGGTTGCAAACAAAGACCAACGGTTGCAAATGAAGACCAAGGGTTGCAATGATAAAGGGTTTCAAACAAAGACCAAGGCTTGCAAATGATGATCAAGGGTTGCAAACAAAGACCTAGGGTTGCCGACGCTTGCAAACAAAGACCAAGGGTTGCAGACACTTGCAAACAAAGACCAAGGGTTGCAAACAAAGACCAAGGGTTTCAAATAAAGACTAATGGTTGCAAACAAAGACAGAGGGTTGCAAATGAAGACCAAGGGTTGCAAATGAAGACCAAGGGTTAGTAAATGGAAGCTACGATACAAAGACCAAAGGCTGCAAACAAAGACTAAGAATTACAAAGACCAAACAAAGACCAAGGGTGGCAAACAAAGACTAAGGGTTGTAAAACAATGACCAAGGGTAGGAAATGGTTTCAAACAAAGACTAGAAGTTCCAAATAAAGACCAAGGGTTGCAAATGAAGACCAAGCGTTGCAAATGAAGACCAAAGGTTGCAAACAAAGACTAAGAATTACAAAGACCAATCAAAGACCAAGGGTTGCAATGAGTGGATTAGGTAGGACCCTAGTGATGTGTGTATGTGTCTGCTTTTCAGCATCAGGACCTGGTTGATTGTCATTAACAAGGGAACGATTTCTTGAGGAGATTGGAAGGTCATCTGTCTCCGAGCTGAACCTGAGTTGTAACAGTGATCTTAACTATAAAAGCAGTTTTAATGACAGTCTGTATGACTGAAAATGTAACAGTTTTGGAGTGGCCTCGGCAAAGTCTAGCAAAAATGTTGTTGCGCGACTTTATCCGAGCAGGTTCGTGCCGAAAAACCCAGCAGTAAAGTCAATAAAGAGAGACGAAAATGTACTATGACTAAGTTTGACGCAGTTATGATGCATCTAGGCTGCATTGTGTGTGTGTGTGTGTGTGTGTGTGAGGGGGTGTTTTATTGCTTAAATGTGTGTTGAACAGAAGACCTGTACCCCCATTGTGTGTGGAAACTAAATTCCGACAAAACCGCCTCCCTCCACCATCCTCCGTTCTACCTCCTTTCTGTTGATGAATAGGAAGGTGGCTGAATATGTACACACACACACACACACACACACACATTTGTGCACCTGGGCAGTTGCCTCATGTTGGGTTTTGTGATGGATGCACTGCAGAGGTGTTGATTTGGTACTCGTAAACAGTGCAGGCAGCCATACAGAGCTCTGCATCTGCCTCATACTGATACACAGACACCTCCACACATTACCTACTGCTGCTCAGATCACACACACACACACACACACACACACACACTTACTTCTATTGTATTATTCTAAAGACACATTTGGCCAGGATTCCGTATTAGAGGTGCTCAGGTGGTGAAACAGTCTAATACACTTGCCCAATCACCGCAGAGTCTCAATGGCTGGCGTGTCTAAAAGAGGGAAGCCTGCCCGCAAGACTCTACATGGCCAAAAGTTTGTGGGCACTTGCTGGACTTTTTTTAAAACTATGGGCACTAATACATCTAATAAGGCTTTCCACAATTTGTTGCCACCAACTTTGGAAGCATGTTATTGATTTCATGTTTAATTGCATAATAACTAAGAATCATGTTTACAAAGGCTGCAAACAAAGACCAAGGGTGGCAAACAAAGACTAAGGGTTGTAAAACAATGACCAAGGGTAGGAAATGGTTTCAAACAAAGACTAGGAGTTCCAAATAAAGACCAAAGGTTGCAAACAAACACCAAAGGCTGCAAACAAAGACTAAGAATTACAAAGTCCAGTCAAAGACCAAGGGTTGCAAACAAAGACCAAGTGTTGCAAATAAAGACTAAGGGATGCAAACAAAGACCCGGGGGTGCAAAAATTACCAAGGGTTGCAAACAAAGACTACAAACAAAGTCAATTAAATACTAAGAGCTGCAAACAAAGACCAAGGGTTGCAAATGAAGACAAATGGATGCAAACAAAGACTACAAGTTGTAAACAAAGACCAAGGGTTGCAACCAAGGACTTAGTGTTGCAAATGAAGATCAAAGGTTGCAAATAAAGACCAAGGGTCCCAAGTAAAGACCAAGGGATGCAAATAAAGACCAAGGGTCACAAGTAAAGACCAAGGGCTGCAAAGAAAGACCAAGGGTTGCAAACAAAGACTATATTACACGATATGACAACAAATATACAGACACCTGGTTGTGAGCTTTTTGGGAGTGTCATTAAAAAAAAAGGCAGTTTGTACTTATTTGGAAAGGCTTTCGGAGTGTGTCTGTTTAAATCTGAATCCGTTCAGTCAAAAGAGGGTTGAGGTCAGTTCATTCACACCATGTCTTTATTTTTGGGGTAATGTTTCACTTTCAGATTAAAACCTTAATGCAGCTTTCAGTTCTGTACTCAGTTTCTTTCAGCCTTGTTAATGGCACAGAATAAATCCTGGTGGGTGAGAGATTTACACAAGAAAGTGAGTAAAGAGGGAATAGAGCAATTTGCATTAGGAAAAAAAAGAATAAAAAAGGATGTGAAATCTCTGGGAGTCTGTGCTTTAGCAGACTCAGCTGGAACGTATAAAATTAAACACACGTCATTGTCAGTTTGATCCTCATTACAGTAAAATGAATCTGATCTCGGAAACAGAACCCTGGGATACGAGTTGCAGAGGAAAAAATTTCTTTACATAGTCTGGAACATCCATGAATAAAAGTCCTAGAGAGAAAAATAACAGAAGTTGAATACCTACCATTGTTTAAAGTGGCTAACAAGTAATGGACATACACGGTTTCATTTGTGGACAAAGAAGGTTAAATAAAACGTAGGGGTATACAATTACTGACTGTAGTCCATCTGTTGCTCAGTACACTCCACTGTACCAGTTAAAATGGACCACTATTGTACCCCTTCTGGCTGGATGTTGTTCAGATAGTGGTTGCAAGATATGGTGTTGTTCTCATATGTGTAGCAGGTGCAGCAGTGTGCAGCAAACCTTTTGGCCTCTTTATTAGGAACACACACTGTTAGCACCTTGTTGCACTACCAAAAACAGGTCTGTCTTGAATAGTACTTTGTTGAAACATGGGCACTGTTGACAGTCAAGCAAGCTTTACAACATCATGATTTTACAGTGTGTGTGTGTGTGTACTGTTGGAGTAGGTGTTACTACATGTACAGATATTAGTATGGAAATGGACACAATTCTATAAAGCATCCCTAATGATAATAAAGGTAACATTAAGACTGGTGCAAGTGTGTGTGTGTGTGTGTGTGTGTTGCAAATAAAGATCAAGGGTTGCAAGAACAAAAACAAGTCTTTCTTGAATAGTATGCTAAAAAGCATCCCTAATGATAATAAAGGTAACATTAAGATCAGTGCAAGTGTGTGTGTGTGTGTTGGATTAGGTATCAGTACTTGTACATACTGTATATTAGTATGGAAAGGGACAAAATGCTATAAAGATAATAAAGGTAACATTAAGATCAGTACAATTGTGTGTGTGTGTGTGTGTGTGTTGGATTAGATATCAGTACTTGTGCATACTGTATATTAGAAATATATAAAGCATATAAAGCATCCCTCATTATAATAACTAACATTAAGACCAGTGTGTGTGTGTGTGTACTATTGGATTAGGTATCAGTACTTGTACATACTGTATATTAGTATGGGAAGGGACAAATGCTATAAAGCATCCCTAATTATAATAAAGGTAACATTAAGACTGGTGCAAGTGTGTGTGTACTGTGTGTACAGATATTAGTATGGGACGGGACAAAATGCTATAAAGGTAACATTAAGACGTCTGTGTGTGTGTGTGTGTGTGTGTACACTGTTGGATTAGGTTGTTTATATTAGTATGGGAAGGGACAAAATGCTATAAAGCTTCCCTAATGATAATAAAGGTAACATTAAGACCAGTGCACATGTGTGTGTGTGTGTGTGTGTGTGTGTTTAGGTTAGCATAACAACAGAAGAATCTCAGCTAATAGGACTTTTTATTTCTGCTTAAGAAAGCTAATTTGTGTCCCTGGGGGCTTCGAACTCACCCAAGCATTCTCACAATTTGACTTGTTTATTTTATTGTCATTTCACTAAGTGCCGGCATTTATCACTGAAGAAAAGAGGGACCCTTGGTGTTAAAAATATATATAAATAAATAAATAAGTACAAAAAAAAAGACATTAGCAAAACGGAGCCATTAAAGTATGCAAATTCTCAGCTTGAACTTCCAGAGAACATTCTCCTGAGGACGCTCTTGTTTTCACCACATTTACAAAGATGGAATTTCTCTCAAACGAAGATCTCATAAGGGCTGTTAAAATACACTTTGCTCTAATGCAATCCACATATTTGAAGAGGAAGGAAACGTCCGAGAAGCGTTTAGCGCTTTAAAGCCACTCGCGCTTCTTTGGCTCAGATTAAAAGCGTATTGGTTTAATTGAGCTCTCGCATAATTTGTGAATTGTTGACTCGAGTCTCTTACTTGAGCAAATATACTCACATTATTTGTTCTGCTTGGTGGAATTTGTAATTACAGTCGCATCCAGCTGTGCTAATGATACGCAAAATGGTCAAAAATATGTGGAATACTGACCAAGAACTCATTGGACACTCGTTCCGTACCATAAGCAAACTATTATATGGAGTTGTTGCCTTTATTTGTCATATATACACCGATCAGCCAGCAGCATTGCTGTGTCTGATCCACTCATACCAGCACAACACACACTAACACACCACCACCATGTAATTGTCACCACAGTGCTGATCCACCACCTAAATAATACCTGCTCTGTGGTGATCCTGTGGGGTCCTGACCATTAAAGAACAGGGTGAAAGCAGGCTAAAAAGATATGTAGAGAAACAGATGGACTACAGTCAGTAATTGTATAATGTACATAAAGTGCTTCCATATGGTAAGTGGAGCTGATAAAATGGACAGTGAGTGTAGAAACAAGGAGGTGGTTTTAATGTTATGGCTGATCAGTGTATACACATTTACAGATGATGCAGGTCAGTTAGTAGAGAGGTTTAGATAAAACCTGTGGGTATACAATTACTGACTGTAGTCTATTCGTTGCTCTGTACACTCATGGACCACTATTGTACCCCTACTGGCTGTATGTTGATTAGATGGTGGACCATTTTCAGCACTGCAATAACACTAACATGGTAATGACATGGTAGAGTGTGTTGGACTGGTATGAGTGTATCAGGTGCAGCAATGTTGTTGGGATTTTTAAATACTGTTTAAACCTACTGGCTTCTTTATTAGGAACACACCCTATTAGCACTTGCTGTAGTGTACGACATTAACGTACCATTAGGATTACATTTACATTCAAAGTTGACTTACAGTTGTAACAGTATACAGTCTATGTTGATGGTCAATAGGGTTAAGGGCCTTGCTCAAGGGCCCAACACTGGCAACCTGGCAGAGGTGTGGCTAGAACCGGCAACTTTCTGGATACTAGTCCAGTACCTAAACCACTAAGCTACAACTGGATAAATACCGAGTTGTCGTCTTACATTTTTATACAAGATGACTTACAGAACTGTAATTAAGGGCCTTGCTTAAGGGCCCAACAGTGACAATCTGGTAGTGGTGGGGCTTGAACCAGCGACCTTTGATTACCAGTCAAGTACCCTAATCGCTGTAGACTCACTACTTAGACAGCAATTACGGCGATTATGTCACCGCAGTTGCTTACTAAGCTAACACAGTAACCCTCAGACCATTTCAACCAATGGGCTGAGGCGGCACAACCAGCTAACATGCCAGCTAACACTGGATGCTCCCTCATCATTCAGTCAGATTATCACTCAGAATTAAGGCACCTCAGTTGGCAGCATTTTAGGGCTTCAAAGAATTTAGACAGACTTCTCCTTGAGGGTGTGTAGGATGGCATAAAATGCGTCTAGCTCACTAGGCTTTCAGACAGACCCTCAGACTAAAATAGAGCAATTTTTATCCGTGTGGAGCTAATATGCACCTTCTTTTCATCCCGATGCAGGGACGTATAATGACAACCTTACCGCTGTACTCTACTTGAGAAGGTGAAATCTAAATTTCTATGTTCAAGTGCTATTAACAGCTCCTTGTCTTCTTTTCCTTCCTCCTACTCTTATTTCCTCTCAAAAGAGAATGAGCAGGTGTAGCATATCCATAATAAACCTGCTTGTACTCGTCACCCTGCTGCTCAGCTTAAGAGTGTACCTTTCACGTCCATTGACGTTACAGTATAAAACAGTCAAAGCCGTGTGAGAATGTGTGTGTGTGTGTGTGTGGTGTATGGAAATAGATCAGGATAAAAAGTTGGCCTACACCAAATACTAAAATAAAACCTTGTTATATTACCAAAAATATGTGGACACCTGACCATGAGCTTGTTGGATGTATCGTTCCAAAACTGTGGTCAGTAATATGGAGTTGCCCTTCCTTGGAAGTTGCGTCCATAGCAGTCTTCAGGCTTCTGGAAAATTCTTTCCACATTCAACAGAGCATTACTGAGGTCAGCCACTGACACTGGACAAGATAGGCTAGTTCTGTACACTTCATGTTTCATTCCTCCCAAGGATCTGCATTGGGACTGAGGTCAAGGCTCTGGACGGGTCACTGGAGTCTTTTCAGACCTAGAACAGTCCTTTTTTCAATCCACTGCTTCAAATCTGGAAGTATATGTTTAATATTTTGGCCATGTAGACAATCTGGTTGCCTTTTTTGGGCAGTAACTTGTTTAAATTCTCAAATTCAAGGGTTACAGATGTACTCTCTACATCCTGGGCTTTGCATTCTAGAATTTTCCAACTGTATTATGTAATCTAACCAGTGGCGATTTCTCTAAGACTGCAAGGGAAGCTCAGCTTCCCCTAAAATGTCAAAAATTAAATGGTCAAATATGTACAGTTGTGTTAACATTTCATTGACTACAAATGCGTTAGAACACGTTCATCTCGAAGACGAGTTCGTTCAGAATCAGCTACTTATCACAAATCGACTGACTCGATTTTGTTAACTCCCGTAGCGTCGATGCATTTGCCCGTAGAAGCTGAGCGTCTATTCACTTCAATGGGACTGCATGGAAAGTTTTTTTAATTGCTTCGAAACTCGCTGGTCATTGGATAAATGCCACGAGATTTTGTCCCGACACCGGACGCTGAGCGTCTCTGGGGGCGAATGGAGCTGTGGGCGGGTCTGGACGCGGAGCTTCTGCAAGATGATTGTAGGATCAGTCGAAAGGCTGAATCCCGTTTTGAATGACAGCTATTTTGAGATCTACACGTCACTTAATCACTGGGAGCTTTAGTCCCATCGCGGATTTTGCGATAGGTACGATAGGATCACAGGCCATTTTCTTGAAAAGGAACGGAGGGCAGAATTTATGTATAAATAAATTGACAAATTTTATGACGTAAGCCGACAATGAGCCTTCCCTCTTTGAAAGACCAGCAGCCGCCACTGAATCTAACAGTAGCCACGTTTAGATGCAGTCCATGTATACACCTCCAACGGGATTGGACTAGACAAATTGAGGCCTACCACGGTGGCTCGTGGGTAGCACTGTTGCCCAGGTGGAGTGGTCCGGGTACGTTCATAATGCATTCAACAGAGCATTACTGAGGTCAGTCACTGATACTGGACAAGATAGGCTAGTTCTGTACAGATCTGCATTGGGGCTTATGTCAAGGCTCTGTATGGGTCACTGGGGTCTTTTTAGACTTTGCTTTTATGACCTAGAACAGTCAGAATGGGCCACTGCTATATCTTTTTAACACTCTCTTTGGACGTACAGGGGACCTTTAAGTTTATGAACTGTTACAGAGTATCCAGTCTTTAAAATATCAGAAAATCAGAATATAATTCCTGGCAACCAAATATCCAGAAAAGATTCAAATGCAGCAAGAGTCTCTAACAACCCCACCTGCTTTGTAGTTTGGAAGGGATAGGGGGTTGAAGGGTGCGCACAATTACAAAATCACATCCTACAGCATTGCCATGTATGGCCGGCAGAGGGGGCATGGAGGTGCAGATGACTGATGTATCATTTCCTCTTAACTGACCTTCACTTGAAACCGTGATGCTTGGCTCAATCCGGTCTGGTTTTCTGCCCACTTAAATCCTGGCACTGTTTATCTTTTCCCGGGAAGCCTGCCAGCATCACGGCACTTTTCAGCCATCGCGGCAGACCCCCCTGGGCGAGCGAGCTGTCCCAGAGGCGGATCAGGCTCTACGTTTGGACCCACGCTGAGTGCAGGCTGGATCAGTTGGTGGGGTGAGGTGCTGCTCATGCATTACCGTTTCCAGCTTATTATGGGGTTCTTTTCTTTATTGTTTTGTGAGAACTTGGTTGTCGTAGGAGCTCTGAGCGGGTTGCCATATCTTGACAAACAGTTTTTATTTCTGTACTGGCTGTAGATGTTTTTCTGCCTTTTCTGTCTTCTCTGTTACTCTAGTTCTTCTTCTTTTACCATTTTTGTTGTTTGTGCTTTTAGAGTTATGGTTTTGCTCCACCTTGGTAAGCATCTTTCATATTAGCTCAATTTTAAATTATGGTGCCTCAGTGGCAAGGTTTTCCACTCCTGGTTGGTGTGGGTCTTATCACCAGGCTGCTATACACACTGGACAGAGATTCAATCCAGCACAGGGCACCAAACTTACTCATTAGTCATGTACTTTTATATAGGGGCCATTTAGAACAGCCAACCCACCTCCTGCATGCTTTCGGTAGGTTGGAGGAAACCAGTGTACCTGTGGGAAACACATGAACAAGGATTTATATCCATTTTTTGATTGTATTTCTACACTTGATCTCTCATAATTTCCTAATTGTAGCTGCTTTTAATTATTTCGCATAGATTAACAGCCCATCTCTTTTTGAGGTCTATCAGTATGGTAAGAGCAAGTGGTAAAACATGCCAGCACACCAGAGCTGACATCTCGAACTTGTGAGTTTGAATTTCAGCTCTGCTACCGGCAGGCTGGGCACCTACACAGACACTGATTGGCTCGTCAGTCAGGGTCAGATGCCGGAGGGGATTCCTCATAAAGTATGCAATTACAACCTCTGATGGATGATCGATGACGCCTGCATTAGAGACGGGGGATAATGGAGATCGATGCGTGACTCTCCATGTGCAAGACTGAGCCCCATATGAACTCGTTTTGTGCAGGTGAAAAGATGCGTATACTGCACATGTGTCGGAGGGGGCGTGTGTTAGTCATGGCTCTCCTTGGTCAGGAGTGGAGGTCAGCAGCAGTAGAGAGGAATCAAAATGCAATCACGTGGTTGGACATGACTGATTTGGGAGGGAAAATTGGATAAAACAGCCAATCCACCTCCTGCATGCTTTTGGTAGGTTGGAGGAAACCAGTGTACCTGTGGGAAACACATGAACAAGGATTTATATCCATTTTTTGATTATATTTCTACACTTGATCTCTCATAATTTCATAATTGTAGCTGCTTTTAATTATTTCACATAGATTAACAGCCCATCTCTCTTTTTGAGGTCTATCAGTATGGTAAAGACTGTCAAAGCAAGTGGTAAAACATGCTAGCACACCAGAGCTGACATCTCAAACCCATGAGTTTTAATCTCAGCTCTGCTACCTGGAGGCTTGGCGTCTACACGGACACTGATTGGCTCGTCCGTCAGGGTTGGCTGCCAGAGCGGATTCCTCATAACGTATGCAATTACGACCTCTGCTGGCCGATCGATGACACCTGCATCAGAGACGGGGGATAATGGAGATGAATGCATGACTCTCTGTGTGCAAGACTGAGCCTCATATAAACTCGTCTTATGAAGCAGTCGGCTACTGCACACATTCCGCCCGTCTAAGTTATAGATTGGCTCCTTTTCTCCCTCTGCATCTGATACACTGGGAGCGTATCTTCTCCATCTTCATAACGCTAACTCTTTCACTTTACTTTGTTTTTACACCCTCCCCAGGCACTTTTTTGTTTCCTACCTCCTCCTAAGCAGTTCATTTATCCTACTGAAGTGCAGGGGATAGAATGTTTGTGTGTGGCAGGTGTGTTTGTGTGTGTAGCAAAACCAGTATGGAACCGTAATGAAACAATTTCACACAACGCCCTACAGCCTGCAGTACCAATCTGCCTCCACCACCTCCGCCAGCACCAGAAGAGGTACGGCGTGAGTGATGCAGGAGGGGTTAGACACCTGGCACCAACACCGTCTGGTATAGGCGTGATTTCTCCATGACCTTTTCTATCAAAGTCTAAGTTAACAAAGAGACAGATGATAAAGTAATAAGAAAATTAAAGTAAAGTAAGGTAAGCTGTAGTAGCCAGTTGTCCAGATGTTTCACCTGGAGCTTGTAAGATGAATAATAAAACCACAACACCGAGAGCTCTAATTTTGAATAATGGCATTATACTGAATTTGCGTCCATAATCTCTAAATTTAATAATTGAGGTGTCCACACACCTTTGGCCATACTGTGGCCTAAAATCTATTTTTGTTTATGATTTTTACCTTTATTTTCTGCATGGATCCTGGTTCTGGAAGTACCATGCCAGACCCCTACACTGGGTCACCATCTGTTTCTGTTCTTTCCCTCAGGCTTTAGCTTGATGAAGGTTAAAAGATCCAGACTGCAGAAAGGTCTCTGTCTACAGGTCATCACATAGGTCATCCCATTCAATGGCAATAATAGAACAGGGTCCAGGTTGCACCATTATTCAGAACCTCTTGCAGTCAACAAGGTTTTGCATCATGTGTGTTGTAATTTGTGTTCATTTAAAAAGTCCTTTTAAAACATCCTTTTTGTTTGTGCTTTGACTGAATGGATGAATGAATAATTATAATAATAATAATAATAATAATAACCAAAACAACAGCAACAACCACAATAATAATAATAATAATAATAATAATAAACAAAACTACAGTAACAAAATGAACAACAACAATATTAATAATAATAATAATAATGATTAATAATAATAGTAATAATAATAAGAATAATAACAACAACAGCAAAACAACAATACTACTACTACTACTAATAATAATAATTTATTTATTTCTGAATAAGGTTATTTATTTATTTAAAAAAAGTGTGAGGTCAGGCACTGATGCTGGATGTTCCAAAGGTGAGCAGAGATAATTTTTTCTAAATATGGTCCATGGATTTGAAATCAAAGCTTCCTTCACACCTCCAACACACCAAACTCATCAAATTGTGGTTTTATGGACCTGATTGGTGATCAGGGGCTCAGTCACAGTGAAACTGGAAACATTTGTAAAATATTTGAGTTACATAGTCACAAAGCTGAAAGCACTTAATTCATATCAGTTAATTTAAAACATTTTGTCTTCATACACAACCAGTAATTAGGACGGTTGTTTACTTACCTTTGACCTCATGATGTATATCTGGAGTATATTATATTACCACCCTGTATTTTGAAGCCAGTGGAGGAGCTCTGAATCATTTCAGTACCATCTGGTTAAATTGTGTGTGTGTGTGTGGGGGGGTTTGGAGAAGAGCTAGAAGGCATGGAAGTGCATCATTACTGGCATCATTACTGTGGGTGATACCACAAAGCATCTGTACTTTTCTAAAGCTGATATCGCTGTACTGTGATGGAATTTGATCAAGTTACTGTTCGTTACACTATCAAAGCTAGTAGTGAAAAATGTATGCTTTTTTTTTAATGCTTCATCCTGGTTGGGTCACATACACTCTCTTTCTGCCTTCTAACCACAGGTTAAATATGTTGATTATCAATATGACACATCCTACAAGTGTTTGGACATTTCTGCACCCATTACTGACATTTGGATGCACTGATTACAGACTGCAAGCCATCAGCAGTTTCTGACCTTAAAAATGCTCTTTTGACTGATTGGACTTTTTAAACTATTACATTTTTTAAATATAATAGTAATAATAATAATAATAATAATAATAATAATAATAATAATAATAATAATAATAGTAGCAACAACAACAACAACAGAACAACAACAACAATAATAATAATAATAATAATAGCAATAATAATAACAATAATAGTAATAATAACAACAACAACAAAACAACAGCAAGAAAAATAACAATAATAATAATAATAATAATAATAATAAAGCAACAAAAAACAACAGCAATATTAATAATGATATTATTATTATTGTTTTTTGTTGCTGTTTTTAGTTGTTGTGATTATTATTATTATTATTATTATTATTATTATTCTATTAGTTTTTCTCAGCATTTACACATTTCTGAATACCGTATTTTCCGCACCATAAGGCGCACCGGATTATAAGGCGCAATCTCAATTACGGGGTCTATTTCTGTACTTAACCCATACATAAGGCGCACCGTATTATAAGGCGCATGCAAACAAATGTTGTTTTGTAGCATACCGGTAGTATACCTACCGGAGGCGTGGCGGAGGTAAGCGTACGTACTGTACGTATTACGTAATGTTCTCTGATTGGTTTATCGCTGCCAGCGTACGTAGTGTACGTATTACGTCCCTGTCTCAGCGGGAAATGGTCCGATAGTCAATCAAGCGGAGCGCTTACCAAAGTCGCACAACAACATTTTTACAGATTTTGGAACTCAGTGCACACATAAGGCGCATCGGATTATTAGGCGCACGGCAGATTTTTGAGAAAATTTAAGGCTCTTAGGTGCGCCTTATAGTGCGGAAAATACGGTAGTTAAATTAAAACTAATTTAAGGTTTAACACCTGCTTAGGTTGCTTATTACAGAAGCCAGTTTTACTATAATATTTTTGCCGCAGTCCAAGTGGTGTGATTACTGCCGGTGAAACTTCAGCTGAGTATATCTGGCATTGATCCTGGCTCAGACTAACAGATGTTCCTCTCTCAGGCTTGTTTTCCTCTCTGAGAGATAAATGCAGCACCGCCACTGAGGTCATTTTCTGCTTCCCTCCATCAGAGGTGTTTTATGGTGTTCTTACATGCAGACGTATAACTCTGACCAGTCCCTCGTCCCTCTCGCTGAAAGCATACCCGTGATTAATGTGTCATTTTCATCTCTTCCTTAGTCGATACCTCTCCGGGGGTCCGTTTTAGAGAAGACAGGTGACAGGCACGGACAAATATTCCACAGACGTCGGTTTTCTGAGTAATGACTATGGTCGGGTGACTATAACTATTGTTTTCTTGTGGTGAGCGTCCATCAGAGGGTTTGAGGGAATTATTTACAGGGAGTACATTTTCTTGTCTAGACTTGTGCCATCTGCCAATTCTTTTGCTGAGAATCATGGGTCATGGCTTTCTATAAATTTCACACAGTGCTTCTTACCTCTTCTAACTCATTTCAGACCGTTCTGAGATTTCCTGCATGAACAGGTCTCTTAATGTCACACCACAGCACTGTTTTAGAGTCTGTACTGGCTGGACGGGGTCATTCTAATACCCATGTTTTAAACCAGATGTGACAGTGACAGAACCCGACCCTGACAGAGTCCAGTAAGATTTCTGATACTATTTATACATTTCAGACCAAGTAGATGCCAAGTAGCTCCAAATATCATATACCACCATCATACTTTACAATTTAAAGGTTTTGATTTTGGTCTGAAGGACACCATACTGTGGTCACAAATTCCCACAGATATACTTAAAATTTTGTGGAAAGCCTTTTTAGAGGAGTGGAATCTGTTAAGATGCAAATATTGGAGTCGCAAAGTCACACCTCTGTTTTAATTCTATTGAGATTTACATTTACGGCAATTAGCAGACACCTTTATTCAAAGCAACTTACATTACAGTTACAGTATATAGTCAGAGCAATTGAGGGTTAAGGGCCTTGCTCAAGGGCCCAACAGCAGCAACCTGGCAGTGGTGAGGGTTGAACCAGCAACCAGCAACCTTCTGATTACAAGCCCAGTACCTTAACCACTAGGCTACAGCTTGCCCCGAGATAAAATTGAGATGTAATCCAAACACGCTCACAGTCAGGTGTCCACACACTTTCAGTCCTGTACTGTACTATTTCCAGCCTGGACTATAATGAAGTAGTCATGCTTTTATTATCAAAACAAGGGTCATGAAGGAGTAACACATCTAGTTTGCTTTTATATTTGTCTGTTCATTAGTTGTCTAGTTGTTAATCTACATCGTGCTCGTCAATCCCGGTGCTGCCAACACGTTCTGACTCAGTTACATTTAACAGTGTAGTACGTGGAGGAAGTGCTAAAAATAAATAATGTTTGAACAATAAATACACTCTTCTAAATACAGTAGTGTGAACCCCCCCGCCCCCCCACACACACACACTAGTTTGCCTTAATTATTGCTTACTTGGCATAATAAATCATATTAAATTGTTAAACAAAGCATGATAGAGAAATACAAGCTGGGTGAAAACACAGGTTCAGTAGGGCTGAGATCAGAGCTCTGTGCAGGACACTGGAGTTTCTTTAAACCAAGTTATGTTGGAACAGAAAAGGCCCTTCCCTAAACTGTTGCTGCAAAGTTGAAAGCATATAATTTTCTTTATTTACTATACCTGTTAGCGATTGTTGTGGCTGAAACACATGAATTTCAAAATTAGAAGGGTTGTCCCAATAGAGAGAGATCATGTCTATGTCTCATTGTTGTATATAATAATAATAATAATAACCATAATAATAATAATAATAATAATAATAATAATAATAATAATAATAATAATAATAACCATAATAATAATAATAATAATAATAATAATAATAATAATAATAACAATAATAATAGTGATATAATAATAATAATAATAATAATAATAATAATATAATTATAATAATGATATAATAATGATAATAATACTAATAATAATACAAAAGATAATAATTACTACTACTACTACTACTAATAATAATAATATCAAGTAATAATAATAATAATAATAATAACAGCATATTTTTTCAAATATTTATAATATTGGGTTTTTATTCTGGCTTTCGCAAAGAGACCACTATTCCATGTGTAATATTTGACCAAAACTGTGTGGACACTCCTCCTAGTGATTGGGCATAAAAGAGTCACCTAATCCATGTTAATGTCCATGTTTAGGCTTTTGATATAATGGCCTGCTGTCAATGCGTCTGTCTGAAAACCTAGTAAGCTGCCTTGCTCCCTACCGCCTACCTAGGCAGCTGCCTAAGTACAGAGTATTCTAAATACGGACTTACACAGCAGATTATTTAGACGCACTACTTATTACGTCACCGCAGTTTTGCTTATTAAGCTAACACAGTTAGCCTCAGGCCATTTAAACCAATGGGCTGAGGTGACACAACCCACTGGCATGCCAGCTAATCTCTCTCCGTGTACCGAAAACAGTGAAATTGTCACTGACAAGACCGAATTTGCAAATAAATGACACTTGTACACCTTTATACAAGTTAAAAATCAATGACTATTTATTTACATTTGAAAGGAAGCCCTATTCGGCTCGGTGGGTAGCGCTGTCGCCTCACAGCTAAAAGGTCCTGGGTTCGATCCCCAGGCGGGGCGGTCCGGGTCCTTTCTGTGCGGAGTTTGCATGTTCTCCCCATGTCTGCGTGGGTTTCCTCCGGAAGCTCTGGTTTCCTCCCACAGTCCAAAAACATGCAGTCAGGTTAATTGGAGACACTGAATTGCCCTATAGGTGTCCCTATAGGTGAGTGAGTGAGCAAGAACTCCATATTTGTAATTTTTTGTGAGAAAAGTTGTGCCACACTGAATGCTGGTATTGCCTTCACTGCTCAGGAAGCATTAGATGCTCCTTCGTTATTCATTTAGATTATCACTCAGAATTACGGCGCCTCAGTAGGCAGCATTTTAGTAGGCAGCCTTTTTCTCAGGAGCACATACAATTACGTAAAATGCTGTCTATGTAGAGTGCTCACTAGGTTTTCGGACAGACCCTATGTCTATATTTTTAACAATATCACTCTATACCCCTGGAAATTACAGGCTGACTATATAGGCCAGGACCAGTGATGTGTTTCTTGTGGCTACGAGTCTGTTCAAACAGCTTTCATAGCTAAGCCTATTTGTCAATGATATAAATGGCTATAAGCTTTATTGCACCAACAACATATTTGCTAAGAAAATGGAAGCCATGATTGATGAAGTACAATAAATGGAACATTGCTTACAGCACATGTACTCCTGCAGGAATTACCTTGAGAATGTATCGCCACCACGGCAGAGCAGAATGTAAAATAATTAATATTATTTGCAGGCATAATTTACAGGCGTAATTAGTGGTGTGATGTAGCGAATGTGCAGAATGCACCAGTTTCTGCTTTAATTAAAATGAGCAAAAGGGTCGATAAATGAGCAAATAAATAAATAAATGAAGTAATTTCTAAAATAATGCTATTATACTGTAGACGAAGTAGTTACTTATAATGAAGCCAAAAGTCTCAAACTACTGATGAAAATGATTCTCACAAGGCAGTTGTAGCCTAGTGGTGAAGAGACTGGACTAGTATTCCAAAGGTTGCTGGTTCAAGCCCCACTATGCCAGGTTGTCACTGTTGGGCCTTTGAGCAAGGCCCTTAACCCTCAGTTGCTTAGAATGAATACTGTCACAGTACTGTAAGTCTCTTTGGATAAAAGCTATAACAACAGCTACTCTTCTGTGAAGGCTTCTCACAAGACTTTAAAGTACAGTATGTCTGTAGGAATTTATGCCCCTTTAATGAAAAGAGCATTTGTAAAGCTGGGCACTGATGTTGGTCAAGAAATCCTCAATTGATGTTCCAGTTCATTCCAGAGCTGTTCAGTGGGACTGAGGACATGGGAGTTTCTTTAAGGCCCTTCCCTAAGCATTTGCTGAAAAGTTCTGTATTTCTGTATTTATTATGCCAGTTAGTAATTGATGTGGCTGAAACAAATGAATTCCAAAATTAGAAGAGGTGTCCCAATACTTCTGTGACACTCAAATTTGGGCCTCTCAGGTGGCGCAGCGGTAAAAACTGCAGAGCTGGGATCTCGAATACATTGTATCGAATCTCAGCTCTGCCTGCTGGCTAAGGCTGAGCGGCCACATTAACAACGATTGGCCTGTTGTTTAGATATGGGCGGGTGCTCTCAGGGTGTGTCTCTCTGTACACAACTCTGAGCTGCACTGCACTCGTTAAAGTGCAGGTGATAAGATGCATACGGTGCGCTGCCCACATGTCGGAGGGGGCGTGGGTTAGCTTCGTTCTCCTCAATCAGAGCAGGGACCGGCACTGGTGGAAAGGAAGCATGACGCAATCGGGCAATTGTACGCGCTAGGGAAAAAAAGGGGAGAAAATGCATTAAAAAAAGACACTAAAATAAAAAATACGAAAGGTGTCTAATATAGTTTATTTAATTTAACATCCTTTATTTCTGCTACAAGGTTAATGGTAGGCCTTTTGGTGGGGTGGGAGTATGAACTGCAGGATGGTACTGCCAAACAAGATAAAAATATGCCTTGTGGATGTGTGCATGTGACTAAGGGGTGGCACGACGGCTCGGTGGGTAGCACTGTCGCCTCACAGCAAGAAGGTCCGGGGTTCTATTCCTGTAACTGAACATGTGACTGAGGTTTGGGAATCGTCCATGGTGCTGATATGACCTGGTGGTTTCCATGAGAAGCGATTTATGGTGCTGACTGAATCTCTGGCCATGGTGCTGAAGCTGTGCTTAGTATTGAGTTGAGCTCAGGTGTTTCAGCCACACCCATTGCTAACGTAAATACAATCAACTATATACAAAACATATGGTTTGTCTAAAAACCTAGTGAGCTGCCTTGCTGCCTACTGCCTACCTGGGCAGTAGAGGATTCTAATAAGACATCAAACTTATAAAGCAGAATATTTACATTGACCAGTGGATGCTAAAACTCTTGCAGTAATGTTCATAATGATGTGTAAATGATGTTACAGATGTGCCAATCAGGTGTTATTGCATTTGGTATGGCAACCAAAGGACACCCATCTCTGGTGATGTGTTGCATAGAGTGTTTATTAGATTCAGCAACAACCTCCAAATTGACAGGAACTCATATTAGTAACTCGCTGAAACTGTGCCAGGTGCCACGTTTTAAAATTGATGAGTGAAAATGATTTCTAGACAAGGATTAATTGCAAGCAGGTAATTAAGAACCACACAGACTGATTTTGGAATGATCGTTGGGTTCTGGCGCTGCCTGAAAGAGCCATTTGTTAATATTCATTCATTTATTCATTCATTGTCTGTTTTACTGCTGCTTTATCCTGGTCAGGGTCACGGTGGGTCTGATTCATTGGGCGAAAGTCAACGATTTTACAGTGGGCTGAATGTTGTGAATCACTGACTGTTTATGGAAAAAATGGTCTGCTATATGGTCTGCTAATCTGTTCTAATAGTGTATACAATTATTGATTTTTTACTTACCAACTGATGTGTCCTGTCAATCTATGTCTCTCTTCTATGTTTATATAAAGTATAACTTTATATAACTTTTCCCGTTTCCCTCCTTTGTTTTCCCTTTCCCGTTTCCCTTTTTTTTTTTTTCTGTTTCCCATTCCTCTCCTTTTCTGTCCCGTTCCCTTGTTCTTTCCCTTTCCCATCCTTTTCTTTCTTCTCCCCTCTCCCATCCTTTTCTATCTCCTTCGCTTTCTCGTCCTTTTCTTTCCTTTTCCCGTTTTCCCTTTTTTCTTTCTCTTTTCTGTTTCTCTTTCCCATCCTTTTCCTCTCATTTCCCCTCCTTTTTCCCTTTCCCCTCCTGTTATTTTCATTTCCCCTTCTTTTCTTTCCCTTTCCTCTACTTTTCCTTCCCTGTTTCTTTTCACTCGTTTCCTCCTTTTTTTTATCTTCCCCTTTCCCCTCCTTTTTCCCTTTTCCATTCCCCTTCCCTTGTCACTCTCTCATTTCCCTTTCCCCTCCTTCTCTTTCCCTTCCCCCTTCTTCTCTTTCCCTGCTTCTTTTTACTCATTTTCTTTAATTCTCTTCTTTTCTTTCTTTACCCACTTCCCTTACTTGTTCCCCTTCCTTTGTCACTTTTCCATTTCTCTTTTCCTTCCCTCTTTCCCCTCTCTCTCTCCTCCCCTGTTCTTTTCCCCTTCTTTTATGTCCTTTTCTTTAGTTTTTTCTCTTCCCCTTCCTCTTCTTTTTTCTATTTTTCCTTTGCCCTTACCCTCCCTTTCTTACCGTGTCACTGGGAAGTTACGCTCATAACTAACTATACATTTATGCACAGTCTAAAATTATGCTTTCTGAATGTTGGAATTCTAATATCACAACCAATTACCATAATGACTGAAGTGCACTATCCACCACTAATGTGGCCAGCAGCAAAGTGCAATCTGTCATTTTGATCACCTCAGTCCATAAACATTTGTTTCTGATGGATGATCAAGCTCCATAAAATTTAAATCAGGATATTCTGGCCAAAAAATAAATAAGCCAATTTATCTAAAGGGGAAGTTTAGAATAATGCTCATGGTTTTGGAATGGGATGTCCAGTGAGGTTTTGCTAATGTGCCCACACACTCCCACAAGGAAGGAAAATACAAAAAGCCCTCAGTACTTAAAATTATTTTTCTCTTTCCCTAAATTGCAATTAGAGCTTTATTTTGACATAAACAGAACATTGCAGGTCCAGAGAGCAAAAATGAACACAAACCAGATCATGTTTTTATGTTCAAGTAAAAAAACTATTTTCTTTATTTGGATGCACTCATAAAAAGAACAGAATAAAATACTACATTAGTATTACAGTATTATTTGGGGTAGAAACATCAGCACCAGATACGTCAATTATTTACAAACCCAATTCCAGAAAAAGTTGGGAAAGTGGGACAAATATTGTTTGGACATGTATTCAATTAAATCTGTGAATAAGGTTGATTGATCATCTTGCCGTTGTTATGATGCCACCTATTCAGGGGTGATAAATATCCATCAGCAAATGAACAGTCAGTTCTACAAGTTGATGTGTTGGAAGCATTAAAATGGGTGTGGAATCTGAGTGACTTTGACAAGGTCCAAATTGCAATAGCTTGACGACTGGGTTCACCCTATTCCCATTCTTTTCCTTCCTTTCCCTTTCTCTTCCCTTCCCTTCTTCCCTTATTCCCTTCCCACCCCTTTTTTTCCCTTTCTCTTTTTTCCTTCCCTTTCCTGTTCCCCCTTTTTTCTCTTTCCGTCTCCCTTTTTCTTTCTCCCTTCCCCTTTTCCTCATTTCCCCCTTTCTTCCCTTTTCCTTTTCCCTTCACTTCTTCCCTTCCCTGATTCCTCATTTCCCCTTCTTTTCTTCCCTTTCCCTACTATTTTCCTCATGTTCCCTTCCCTTTTCCGCTTCCCTTTTTTATTTTCCCCTCCCTTCTTCCCTTTCTCTACCCTTTTCCTCATTTTTCATTTCCTTTCTTCCCTTTTCCCTTCCATTTCCTAATTTTCCCTACCCTTTTTGTTTTTCCCCTTTCTTCTTCCATTTCCCTCTTCCCTCCCATTTTCCTTTTCCATTCCCTCCCCTCCCCTCCCCTATTTCCCCATTTTCCTACCCTTCCCTTCTTCCATTTTTCCTCTTCCCTTTCCATTCACTTCCCTACCATTTTCCTTATTTTCCCTTCCCCTTTCTCCTTCACTTTTTCATTTCCTTTCCCTTCTTCCCTTTATCTACCCTTTTCCCTAATTTTCCCTTTCCTTTTCCCCATTTTCCCTACCCTTCCCTTTTTCCCTTCCCTCTCCTTTTTCACCATTTATCCTACTTTTCTCTTTTTCCTTTTCCTTCTTCCCTTTCCCCTTTCCTTCCCTTCTTCCTTTTTTCCCATTTTCCCTACCTTTCTCTTTTTCCCTTTCCTTCTTCCCTTTATCCCTTTCTTCTTTTTTTCCTAATTTCCTGCTCATTTCCTTTCTTTACTTTCTTCTTGTTCATTTTTCCTACCTTTACCTTTGTCACTTTTCTTCTTCCCTTTCCTCCCCCTTTTCCCCATTTTCCCTACCCTACCCTTTCCTTTTTCCCTTTCCTTTTTTAACTTCCCTTCCTTTCCTCCCTTTCCCCTTTCCTCCCTCTTTTTCCCCATTTCCCTACCCTTCCCTCCCCTTTCCCCTCCTCTTTTTCTCTTCCCTTTTTTCTCATTTTCCCTTCCCTTTCCCCCTTCCTCTCCCTTCTTCCATTTTCCCTTCCCTCCTCCTTTCCCCCATTTCCCTTCCCTTTCCCGTTACCTTCTTTCCCCTTCCCTTCTGCCCTTCCTCCCTTTTCCCTTTTGCCCTTCTCTCCCCATTTTTCCTTCTTCTCTTGATTTGTGTAATAGATTCATGTCATTCTTCCAGTCATGTTTTAAAGGTAAATAAAACACTAGCTAGCACTTGCGTTTAGATTAATAATGGAGAATTACGTAAAGTTGGCTACTCACATATTTCCAGCATAAACTCTAGAGGAGCAGCTCGTTTCAGACCCGGCACTGGAACAGACGCTGCCTGCATTTGTTTGTTACAGCGTTCTGGGATTCGGACTAGCTTGTCAGCAGGAAAACCAAAGTGCAGCGGTCCAAAATTAGCTGCCTGCTCTGGGGGGAACACAGAAACGTCCGAAGAAAGCACGTCCTCATTTAATAAGGGAAGTGGAGAAGTGAATTCAGGGAGGGAGGCGTACTCTGTCACTCCCACCAGTACCAGTGCAGCTTCGCTGTCCGACCCTTTCACACTCAGTCCAGCAGATGCACATTGTAATTTCATTATATTGTCAGGAGAGCACCAACATAGTCTTATACTCAGGTCTAGAAGATCCTTACCACTTTTTTTAGACCCAGCCAGAGTGGATTCTGTGTGAAATTCTGTATAAAACTGTCATACAAGCCCAATAAAGGGGGTATTTCGCATTTTTAATCAAATCTGTCCAATTAAGACACTGTCATGTCATGGAACGATCTTGAAAGGTGGGTTGACATCTTTAAAGAAAAGTTAACAGCCTTCATCATTACGCAAGAGGTGCTTCAGACTGGCTGCCACCTCATGCTTATTAGAGAAGACACGAATACCCTCCCCTGTACCCAAACAGCAGGACTGATCAGCCTCATGCTCCGAATAGATTGGAACCTCTGGACAATAAATTAAACGCTCACTGTATGTCAGGAGACATAATCGAATAGGCTATATGACCAAATGTATTTGGATGCCTGACCACAAGCTTGTTGGCCATCCTATTTAAAATACTTCTAAGAAAGCATCTCACAAGACTGAAGTATGTCTAAGGGAATTTGTGCCCATTTAGTCAAAAAAGCATTTGTATGGCTGGGCACTGTTGTTGGTCAGGAAAGCCTCAATTGGTGTTCCAGTTCATTCCAAAGCAGTTTGGTGGGGCTGAGGTTTGTCCACATGGGTGCAGTCATGCTGGAACTTGTTGGAAGCATATAATTATAATGGAAGCATAGATTTATTACACCTGCTAGCAATTGTCATGGCTAAAACTCATTGAATCAATATTTAGATGGGGTGTCCCAATTCTTTTGTCTATTATGTTTATTTCTATACATTTATTAAGGGATTCTGTTTGAAAGGGTTTGGTGCTCTGTGAGTTGTGACACATCCACCTCATCACCAGTATGAAATAAGGATCTACAGTTGAGCCATAGGAGCCCATGTGTTGGTCCATACTAGATGTCCTACCCATCAAGTCTATTAACAGCAATGAGTCCTGGCCACCCAGTCAGTGTCAGGTGGTACTAACCATGACTTCCTGTGAGCACCCCTTGTTGTTTCAGAGATACTTCAACCCAGTCATCAACCCATAATGACTGGGTCACTCAGGTCTTTATGCTTGAAGAGAGAGACTGAGAGACTGAGAGACGCTTATAGTCCGGATTTAGCGCCATCTGATTTCCACCTTTATGGACGCTCAAAGAGGCTTTAAGGGGAAGATTTTCATGTGATCACAATGTGAAAGCAGCGGTGCATTAGTGGCTATGCACTCAGCCAAAAACATTTTTTGCTAATGGCATTAAAAAGTTGGTACCACGCTGGGAAAAATGCATCGAAAGGTGACTGTGGAAAAGTGATGTCACTCACTCACTCACTTTCTTAACCGTTTATCCAGTTAGGGTCGCAGAGGGGTGCTGGAGCCTGTCTCAGCTTTTCAATGGGCGCAAGGCACACAGTAACACCCTGGACGGGGCGCCAGTCCATCACAGGGCAGACACACATACACACACCCATTCACCTACAGGGCAATTCAGTGTCTCCAATTAACCTGACTCCATGTTTTTGGACTGTGGGAGGAAACCGGAGCTCCCGAAGGAATCCCACTCAGACACAGGGAGAACATGCAAACTCCACACAGAAAGGACCAGGACCGCCCCGCCTGGGGATCTAACCCAGGACCTTCTTGCTGTGAGGCGACAGTGCTACCCACCGAGCCACCGTGCCGCCCAAAGTGAGGTCATTTGTTTTTAAAATTCGTAGTAAATAAAGTTTAAAAAGGGTGGAAACTTTTTGAAGAACCTTCATACATAGTATGCTGGATCAGGTTCACTTTAAATTAATGTAGATATAAAACCATATAATTATTTTGTTGGTGATTGTCTGTGCTTTGGGTGGTGCTGATTGTAAGTGTATATGGGTTATAAAACACCATCAGATTATTGGGCATCCCATTACCAGTACACTGATATAATTATGGAATTTACCCACTTCCCTGTCTTTTTACTAAATTTTAGAGGTTATTGGTGTGAAATATTATGATGTATCATTATTTATTGTTGTGTGTTGGCGTGGACAATGCCTTAAACTCTATAAGCAAAAAAAAAAACTAAACTATCCTACTCTACTAATTAATGCACAAACGTCCTCCGGCAGGTCTAACCAGACATTAACGTTCCTTTGTCTTTGCAGAAGAAGTTTAGGTCATCAAGCTGCAAGGCTGCATAAAGACTGCTGCCAAGAACCCAAGTTTCCGTAAAACAGAGACACAGCAGTTTCTGATCTCCTGCTGTGTACTGAGATGCAGTCAGAGATAAGCTGGTTTGTTTTGAAGAAAACAGATGCTGAAGAGATGTAGAACTGAAAGAGCTGGCTGGGAATTAGAGTCCCGTGGATCTTCTTGTTTTCCACAGATTTGTGCTGTTCTGAACACCTCATCACGCCACATAGTGGCACAACAGATTCCATGCAACAAGCTAAAAACAAACTAATTTTCTGTAGAGACAGAGATAGCTTAGTGGGGTTCAGGTTTGAATCCTAGTGGTGCTACCAGTTAGGTGGGCGTCTGCAGAGAAATGATTGGCCCACCACAACCCTATCCAGGATAATGCAGTTTATAAAAATTAAATAAAAATGTATTTATTTATTTATTTATTTATTTTGAATTCATGAATTAATTATTAATTGATTATTTTTTAAATAATTTATGTATTTCATTAAAGTATTTATTTTATGTCTGCATTTATTTTTATTTATTTATGTATTAACTTTTAATTAATCAAATAATTATTAATTATTAATTTCATTATTTCATGTTTGCATTTATTAAGTTATTTTTTTATTTTTTTATTTATTTTAATTTATTAATTAATTATTTATTAATTACTTTTTAAATAATTTATGTATTTCAAAATATTAATTTCATGTTGGCATTTATTTTAAGTTATTTATTTATTAACTTTTAATTAATTAAATAATTATTAATTTATTAATTAATGTTTAAATAATTTTTTGTATTTCATTTAAATATTTATTTCATGTTTGCATTTATTTCAAGTTATTTATTTATTTATTCATTACCTTTTCATTTATTAATTACTTTTTAAATAGTTTATGTATTTCATTTAAATATTTTAAGTGTTTTATTTATTTATTTATTTATTTATTTATTTATTTATTAACTTTAAATTATATTAATTATTTATTTATTATTTTATTAATTTCATTTTTAAATAATTGATGTATTTTAAAGTATTTATTTCTTGTTTGCATTTATTTTAAGTTATTTATTCATTTATTTGTTGACCATACACTCTAGTGTTCTTTATTTCGCCATGCCGCTACTGCTAAGCTAATTTGATTTGTATCTATCTGAGCCAAATAGCTTTTAGCGGCACCTTCATTCGTATTCCGCCTTAATAAGGCACATTGTAAGCTGTCCTGCTTTGACCAGCGCTTTCCCCGTCTCACGCATGAATGAAGCTCTAATTGCTCTGCCTCTGGAACTCATCTCACCAACTTATGGAAGTTTAAATGAGATGAAATGTAGCTCCTTCTCATGCAGGTTAAACCTTGTCACGCTCTGGTGAAGCAGCCGTCTAATAAGCTAGTTCACCAGCATGTAGGGTTTCAGTTTCATTCTCAGCAGTGCTACCAGCCTGGCTGTGTCTGAAGGAGAGAAGGTCTTGTTCTTTTTGGAGCTGCAAATCCTGTTGTCTGGTGGACCACGTAGGCCATAGCGTGACTCCCTGAACATAGTTCTATTTGTTGCATGCTGGTATAAGGTAATGGATGCTTATCCACAGCCTTTCTCAGCCTACATAGGGGTGGTTCAAGTGACAGGGTCATTGAAATAGGGAATTAGATATGACAGAATGTGTTTCACATATTTCTCTCTTTTTAACTGATACCCTAAAAGAATTCAGCCAGCAGCCCAAGAAATGGCACTTTTACAACTTCATTATTAAATCATCACCCAAATTTCATGCCGTTACTATTACCTTCCCAACAACCCTTCTCATCCCAGGCCACCTGGCTCCCTAGGAGACTTCATAGTACAGTTGAATCTTCTTCTGTTCCTCTTTCCTGCAGATAGGACCCCTCTTACTTTATCCTGGGACCTAGCCTTGTTGCAGACAAGATCCAGTCTTTCTGACTTCTCTCTTTCCTTTCATCCTTTGCCCTTCTCTCCAACAACTGCCCTATGACACACAAAGGAGGCAATCCTTTGGTCTTCAGCTGACCATCTCTAGCTGACGTTTCCCCTTAGATTTCACCTCTTCCAAATTCTACACTCCTGATCTCCTTCTTCCCCTACATCCAACATCGTGCTTTCTACCCTCCCACTCAATACTGCTACTAATTTCTTCCTCTCTTCACCTATTGACCATCTCTGCCCTCTCTGCACCATACCAGGAGAACCCTCCCTCCCTGATTAATGGATTTTGACTAAAAAAAGTACAGTACATCTCAAAATAATGTTGCTCCCCTCTCTTAGCTCTCTTTCTAGTCCAAGTTCTCCTTCGATGTGACTACTACAGCCAAGATGCCCTTCTGCAAAGCATCGCTTGAACGGTCTGCTACAGAGCCAGGCAAGCTTCATGCCAGCTTTGCTTCACTTCAGACTCTTCCTTCCACTGCACCCTTCAACCTCCCTTACTGCAGATGATTTTCCTCCAGGAAAAGAGTGACAAATACAACTAGTCTTTATCTGCAGCTACCATTACGTCTACTCAACCCCCAACTCACTCTAATTCTCACGCTTCTTGCATCTTTTTACAGATGAGGTTGTGCAGCTACTCTCATCCAGCAACTCCACTTCTTCTCTTCATCACATCCATCATCAGCAACTCCTTGACAACTGGTAGTGCTTCTACAGTTTTTTAAGATAGCAGGTTATCCCCCTTCTTGAGAATTTTACACTGAACATAACAAACATCACCAATCATGGACCAATATCACTCCTCTTTTTCCTTAACCTGAATGACCTCTATGATCAAGATCAGTCTGGCTTCTTGCTTTAGTCTGGCTCATGCTGCCTGAACATCCAAACTGTCCTCATTCCTGGTCCCTCCTGACCTAGCAGCATTTTTATGTCCACTCCCTCCAACCTTAAAATAATTTGTTCAGCTTGGCAATTATGGTTTCCTACCTGGACGGGCGTTTTCACAATTTGTCACAAAGGGAATCTTTTAACTGGAGTACCACAGGTCTATGTACTTGGTCCTCTTCTATTTTACATATACACCCACTTTCTTGGTAAAATCAGAAGAGGTTGTACAACTACTCTCATCCAGCAACTCCACTTTTCCTCTTCATAACATCTATCATCAACAACTCTTTGACAACTGGTAGTACTTCTACAGCATTTAGAAAAGCACAGGTTTTAGGAAATTCACTCTGAACATCACCAATCATGGACCAATATCACTCCTCTTTTTTCATATGCTGAATGACCTCTGAGATCAAGATCAGTCTGGCTTCTGGCTTTAGTCTGGCTCCTGCTGCCAGGACATCCAAACTATCATCATTCCTGGTCCTTCTTGATCTATCCACAGTCTTTGACACAATATATAACAGCATCTTCATGGCAACCCTCTTCAACCTTAAAATAATTGGTTCAGCTTGGCAATAATGGTTTCCTACCTGGACGGGTGTTTTTACCAAGTGTCATAAAGGAAATCTTTTAACTGGAGTACCACAGGTCTATGTACTTGGTCCACTTCTATTTTACATATACACCCACTTTCTTGGTAAAACCAGAAGAGGTTGTACAACTACTCTCATCCAAGCAACTCCACTTCTCCTCGTCATCACATCAATCATCAGCAACTCCTTGACAACTGGTAGTGCCCCTATAGCTTTAAGAAAGCACAGGTTATCCCCCTTCTTAGGAAATTTACACCAAACACCACAAACATTACCAACCATGGAACAAAATCATTCTTTTTTCATACCCTGAATGACCTATGAGGTCAGGATCATACTGGCTTTATGGCAGCCTTTGTGGCCATCACTGAAATGCTTCATGCTTCCAGAACATCCAACTGTCATTATTCCTGGTCCTTCCTGACCTATCCACAGCCTTTGACACAATAAATAACAGCATTTGCTACCCTTTTTAAATAACTTTGGCAGTGTATTCCTTCCTACCTGAAAGGAAAAAAAATCAGCCTTTACATGTAATCTTTTAACTGGAGTACCACAGGGCTCTGTACTTGGTCCTCTTCTATTTCACATATACACTCACTTTTGGGGTAAAATCATCTCCTTCAATGGTGTCACTGTTCATTTCTTTGCTGATGATACCCAGCTTATCTTCATCCTGTCATTCACTTTTTCAGACACCCAAGCATCTCTGTATGTCTGGCAGATATCTCGTTATAAATCTCAGCTCACATTATTAAATTTAGTCTCAGTAAGACTTGATTTCTTGTACAAGAGTCTGGATAAGTAAAGGATAAGCTGGCATGATCAGATTACTTGTGGGCAGACTATATGCACTGGCTAGATTTCAAATCTGGTGAGCGTATGGTGGGTATGTCCATCATCAGTCTTATAGTAACGTGGCAGCTGCTGAAATAGTTCGGCAGTTGACCTACGTTAAGAGTCGCGTCCTTCTGCGCTGCTATTTTTGGCCAACAGAGGACAAGGAGGCGCAGTTGATTGATGCGTCAATCTCTGATTGACAATGACCTGTGCCTTGTGAGCATTTATTTACTCTAGGTCAAAGTTATTCTATATATCATGGTTTGTCCTTTTCAGTTTTGCCAGCCCCTCTGAAGCTGTGACACTGGGCAGCTCGGTCTGGTCTTATGCAGTTTACTACGGTGGCCGTGAAGTGCAAAACAAATTAACTTTTTAGTTAATTTAATTACAAACAAAAACAAAAACAAATTTACAACTAAAACAAAAACAAATTTACAAGAGGTAAAACACTTTTACCAATGCCGAAACAAATTTACAAACGTCTGATCTGACGGAAGAGGTAGGTACAATACACAGGAAGTGCTTGTTGCTTACCTGCTGTCAATCAAACAGTTTTGCAGGGGTGAAGTGAACGGAGTTTGTGATGGTAACGCTAAACAATAGTGATGTGCAGATGAAGCCACATTAAAGCTTTTGAAGCTTTTTCCTGATTGTGCTAAAAATACCTGATACATCTATAAAAAATCATGAGAACATTATCAAAATGTTTTATTTAGGGTGTTTAACATATATTATTTTCATTCTTTATAATAATAAGTCAGAACCATATTTTAGGCAAAACAACGCACTCTGCCCACTGCGCTACTCATACAACGGTATACTAAACAGGTTGTATTGCTGATAAACCTGATAAACACCGCGTTACTAAGAATAAAAGCGAATACTACTTAATAAAATAACCAAACGCTTTCTAATTCCCACGGTAGCAGCAGTTTCCTTCTGTTTCATACATATCGCCCTGTCTCCCATTGATAAAAATACGGAACAAAGCGCGTCTTGTGTCAGTTCAACACGGAACGCGGCGTTTAGTCTCCAAATAAAGAACAATTCTGTATTTTACGGGACGGTTGGCAAGCCTAGTTTGACTGTCTCTTATATAGTCAGTAAGATAAAAGCCAGCACCAAAGCTTTGAATCAGTCCCGCACATTCCTGCTGGTTTAATACAAGCTCCGATACACTGAGTCGAGTGTTACAAAGGTGAAACGAGCTTCAAAGCATCAGTATCAAATGTTCCGTCCCTACTAAACAATGTTTTGTCCATTTTGTGTTAATTATTTCAGCCAGTTGGCTGCTTTTGTTTTTCTTGTGGGAATTCCTTAGATGTTTAGAAGAGCGGACGGTAGATAGAGACGCACAGGCCACGTCTAAACATCTGCACAAACAATCTAAGAACTTCCCACAAGAAAAACAAAAGCAGGTCAACTGGATAAAATGATTTCCACAAAATAGACAAAACATTGTTTAGCGTTACCATCACAAACTCCGTTCACTTTACCCCTGAGAAACAGTTTGATTGACAGCAGGTAAGCAACAAGCACTTCCTGTGTATTGTACCTACCCTTTCCGTCAGATCGGCCGTTTGTAAATTTGTTTCGGCATTGGTAAAAGTGTTTTACTTATTGTAAATTTGTTTTTGTTTTAGTTGTAATTTTGTTTTCTAAAATGTTTATTTGTTTTGCACTTCTCGGCCACCGTAGTTTACCCCCCATTGTTCTCCCAATTTATTGTAGCCAATGCACTGTTGGTGTGCGCAGTCCACCAATCCCTTCTTATTCACCCATGCTTCGGTGGATTTGCGCTTGAGATTGGGAGAGCCACGCCCCGATCTCTACTTTCCTCCACTTTCTGTACAGGCACCCTGTGCAACCAATGTCCTTACATAGTGTTGATGATCCCACTCCTTAGTCCGGTCTTTTTTCACCCAGCAGACTGGATGCCAATTTTGTCTGCTTGTAGGCTGCTAGAGGGCGCCCAGCTGACAGGTAGCAGAGCCGAGATTCGAACCCAGGAGCTCAGAATCTCAGTGTTGGTGTTCTTTGTGGGAACTCCTTCAAGTGTCGGGATAGAACTGCCCTGGGATAGCAGATTGCCCCAGAGGCAGTGCGACATCCCTTTTTTGGAGCAGACCCCATCAGTAAATCCTCATTTGATGGGGATTGGGCTTCTGCTTTTGCCCTATCTTTCCGGCTTGTCACAGATGCAGAAGGCCAGAGCTTCCTGTCATATTATGGCATCCAGTTTAATTCTGCACTGTCTCTGTTCTATCCACTTTCTCCACTGCGAGCTTTAAATGTTTTACTTTGTTTCTATTTATTTGTCCACCTCTTTATTTGCAATTGTATTTACAGTATTGTTTTACCTTGATTTAACTTTTGCACTTGAGTCGATTTCCATTCAGGTGTGTGGATTCGCCTCACGCTTCAGTAGCATTGCAAGCAGATCCAGCCCTGTTACACTATGTAATAAAAAAGCACAAATTTAGTAAAATTACACAAATGAATAGCTCCATTGCCTTATTTGATGAACGTCAAGGGTTTTCATGGAAACGCAGCCTTATTCCAGTTATCTGTGATTCACTGCATTGTTCAGGCATATATGAATCATGTTTTGTCCATATACACTAATCACAGCATGGCCCATCATATTTGGTACCGTACCCTGGAAGCTCGCAGCACTTCAGTCTTCTACATGGGGAGCTGATGGGACGAAATAGCTGCACTTTTGATCATTATGGACGTCAAAATTCGCCTCAGAAGCTCCCAGGCTGAGAAAACTGCTGTTATTAGGTGCATTTGAACAAAACATAAAAAAAGAGTGAAAATAAGAGCTTTTAGGTGAAACCCTTTGTGGTTGATGTACTTATTATTATTATGCCGGTCATTTCGAACCAAAACTTTTTTTTTTCCCTTTGTATGTGATTGTACTGTTGGCTTGCTTGTGTCCTTTGGTGTAGCTGACCATCCTGCAGCTTTTGTGAAATGAAACAAGCCCTGAGTGATGACAGGAATTATGGCAGCACTGGGAACAGCACTTCGGGCTCACCATTAAATCACCGCAATGCTAAAACCGCCCTGGGGAAGCAGACATTACGATTAAGGTGCCTTTCACCAAAAGTAGCCATTGTAATAGTTCCATTAGAGTAAACTAGATGGTCAGAAAGTATGTGGACACCTGACTGTCAGCTTATTGGACATAATTTTTTAAAACCATAGGCATTAATATGGAGTTGTGGCTAGAACATCTTCCACCTCTTTGTAGTGTGTCTCTGGAAATTTGAGGCATTATGCTAAAATGGAACTTGTGGGGAAAAAGGGCTTTGTGCTGGAAGAGGAAAGGGTCTTACTCAAACTGTTGCCACAAATTTGTAAATGATTGATTTGATACCTGTTAACCATGGGTGTGTCTGAAACATCTGAACTCAGTAATTACCAGGGGTGTCCACATACTTTTGGTCATATAGTGTGGTGATTTGGATGTTTACCTTTGAGTTTACTTCTACATTTTTGGCATTTAGCAGATGTTTTTATCCAGTATATGGTCCAAGCAATTGAGGGTTAGGGGCCTTGCTCAAGGACCCAACAGTGGCAACCTGGCAGTGGTGGGGCTTGAACCAGCGACCGTCTACTTACTAGTCCAGTACCTTAACTGCTAGTCTACAACTGCCCTAGATTCAGACGGTGGTGTCCACTGACTGTTGAGCACCTGAAGCGTCGTGTAATAGAGAATAGAGAAACATTAACATTTGAGGGTTAAGGGCCTTGCTCAGGGGCCCAACACTGGCAAATTGGCAGAGATGGGAACTCGAGTCTGCACACACAGCGACTTCAGACTTGACTCGGACTCGTTTCAAATGACCCGGACTCGACTCGTGACTCGCAAAAAATTACTTGTGGACAACAAAAGTCAGCAACATTAGTTATGTGTGACAATTATACAGACCTTCTGATTGTAATTTTTAGTAAGAAATGCTGTGATTTGTATTTATTTAGTTTGCGTCACACAGATGATGTGTGAACCGGGAAAAGTTTGGAGGTTTTTAATTATAAGCACATTTACAAAATAACGGATTATATTCCTAATGGGACACACAGTTATAAATTTAATAGCATCTGGAAGAACATAAGCTAAGGTAAGCAGTGGTTATGGATTTTTTGCTGGGTTTGGGATTTTGGCCGCTGTGACGTAATTTGCAATGAAAACAAAACGCCAGTTTAAGCTTTTAACTGGTACCTAGAAAATAAAGGCACGAAGTAAAAATGGCAGTCGCTAATCTGTTGTTGTTTTTTTATCTAAACTTACATATTATATGTTTATTTCTACGCTACATTTCCAATATATGTTTTGTGTAGATTATATTGACTCGTGACTTGACTCGGACTCTAGCCTAAAGACTCGTGACTCGACTCGGACTCTAGCCTAAAGACTCGTGACTCGACTCGGACTCGTATTTTGTGACTTGTGAACATCTCTGCTTGGCAGTGGTGAGGCTTCAACCTGCAACCTTCTGATTACTAGTCCAGTACTGTAACCACTGAAATTCCAATCATAATTTATTCCCTGCAGTAAGTTACAAATATTATTACAAAACATACAAACACGTTGAACCTGAAAAAAGAGTGGGTAGAGCTAGTATGCTATAAAAGAAACATAAAACATCTGCAAAAACATAGACTGTGCAGAGCCAGCACATTATATAACAGAAGTTCTAGAAGCAGTACGACTGGTTGTGGACAGTGTCAGAGACTAAAGAAATGAAGAACATTTTACAATGTGTGAGAAATCTTCATCATAGCCGCCAGCTCATGAGCAGAACCAGCGTACTATATTATTATATTATAAAAAAAATCCAGAAGCTGTGAAAAGTGTGAGTCAGCAAACTATTCAATTAAGGAATATTCTAAAATCTTTAAAAGGTACCTGTGAGCAAAGTCAGCACACTTTATATGAAAGAAACTGTTAAGAGTGACTGTGAAGAAGCTTTTTTAAGCTTGTGGGCAAAGCCAGCACACTATTGATGAGGGAAGTTCTAGAAGCTGTGTGAAAAGTGCCTGTGCATGGAGCAGCAAATTGCATAAAGATGTACAAAGAAGTAACTAATTTTAAGGTCATCACAATGCATGAGAATGAAAGAAGAAAGTTCTAGAACCTATTAACTTAATGCTTGTACATCACAACTTAATAAGTACATCACAGCAATCTAACCAGACACCTAAATGTTCTAATGGTCTAAAAGATGTAAAACGAGTGCTTAGAAAGTAGAAACTTGTTGAAAGAGTGCCTGTGAAGACGGTTTATAAGCTCTAGATAAAGTGTTTATGGTTAAAAAAACTGAATTCTGAAGAGAAAGTTTCAGAAGCAGTAAGCAGACTGCCTCCAGGCAGTGCCAGCACACTATAAGAGGTATAAAGTGTTCTTAAAGCTTTGAGAAAATGGGGCAGTTTGACAGTGATAAAAGTTCTGCAAGCAATCATATGGGTGCCAGTGGGTATAAAGAAATATAAAGAAAACTTATGACAGAGCCAGCATACTGTAGAGTTAGCACACTGTTGTAGAAAGAAAGGTTCTAAAACCTGTGAGAAGATGACTTATAGGGTAGGCCAGTTAATTATAGAAGCTATAAAACATGCATATAGTTGATGACCAGACAGCAGATTATTAAATGAAGTTCTAAAAGCTGGGAGAAACCTGTCTGTGGGCAGAGCCGCCTGCACATTGTATGAAGGAAAGTTCTAGAACCTGTGGTAGGAATGCTTATTAGGATTTTAACGTCATGTTTCACACTTTGGTTACATTCATGACAGGAACGGTAGTTACTCATTACACACAAGGTTCATCAGTTCACAAAGTTATATCAAACACAGTCTTGGACAATTTAGTATCTCCAATTCACCTCACTTGCACAAGTCTTTGGACTGTGGGAGGAAACCGGAGCCGCCCCCGAATTATAGATAGACAAGTACAATGAGATATCGTTCAAAGCAGGATGCTTCAAATATGCCTAAATAAAGTAAATTATTTAAAAGGTAAAACAAACTACACTTAAGCAATTATGCTTAATTAACGTCATTATAAAAACAACACTTAAGTTACAAAATCTAGCAAAATAATACATTTATATAAAAACAAATAAAGTGTCCATTAGAATAGAGAAATGTAGGGATATCGCACATAACAGTTATATATTGTACAGTGTGTAGTTGTATAATTATATACACCGATCAGATTATGACCATCTTCCTAATATTGTGTTGGTCCCCCTTTTGCTGCCAAAACAGCCCTGCAACTGTGATGCTCTGTGTATTCTGACACCTTTCTATCAGAACCAGCATTAACTTCTTCAGCAGTTTGAGCTGCAATACTCGTCTGTTGGATCAGACCACACGGCCCAGCCTTCGGTCCACACGTGCATCAATGAGCCTTGGCCGCCCATGACCCTGTCGCCGGTTTACCACTGTTCCCTCCTTGGACCACTTTTGATAGATACTGACCACTGCAGACCGGGAACACCCCACAAGAGCTGCTGTTTTGCAGATGCTCTGACCCAGTCGTCTAGCCATCACAATTTGGCCAACTGAGATCTCTCTCAGTCTCACAGATACGAACAATTACTACTCATCCCACCCTCACCGTTTTCAACCAAAATAAAAAAGTGCGGAAACTTTTTGAAGATCTTTCATATTATAACTTTTTACAGTCACAAATAAGGGGTCAACTTTACAGTTTTATATATTAGCTAATTAATGACCCCACTACCTCAGCTGTTGTTTCTTTCCCTTTTTGGGGAAGGGGGAGTTCCAGTATTAATTAGGAGGGTCAGAACCCTCATCTTTGAACCACATACTAGGAAAAAAAAAAAACCTAAATGCTGTAGGATTAGAGCCACTGGATGTAATTCTTGGACAAATAGCACAAAGATAAACAAATGTCAGCAGAACATAGCAGCATTGTAAAACTTATCAGATGTAAAACTTAGTTCTTAGTTGAATAATCTTGTTTATATCATGCACATGGCAAATATTATAGTAGTTATTGATTCACTGGCGGGTGGGTATTAATTATTATATAATTATAATTATAATGGGACAGTAGATCAGGTTAAACGCAATTACAGTTCTAAATGAATGCATCTGATGAATGTTTTTATTTATTTATTTATTTTGGGGCAAGAGTGGGTGGGTACAAGTATTAATTAGGAGGGTCAGATCGCCCCCCCAACCCTTTCAAACTACCTCATAATTCGAACCATGCTTTTAAACACAGTAACACACTCGACACACAAGACGCTAGACAAAAATGTTGCTCACAACCTACACCGACGAGGCATAACAGTATGACCACTGACAGGTGAAGTTAATAACACTGATTATCTCTTCATCATGCCACCTTTTTAGTGGGTGGGATATATTAGGCAGCAAGTGAACATTTTATCCTCAAACTTGATGTGTTAAAAGCAGGAAAAATGGGCGAGCGTGAGGATCTGAGCGAGTTTAACAAGGGCCAAATTGTGATGGTTAGACGACTGGGTCAGAGCATCTCCAAAACTGCAGCTCTTGTGGGGTGTTCCCAGTGTGCAGTGGTCAGTATCTATCAAAAGTGGTCGAAGGAAGGAACAGTGGTAAACCAGCGGCAGGGTCATGGGCGTCCAAGGCTCACTGGTGCATGTGGGGGAGCGAAGGCTGGCCAGACGAGCTACTGTAGCTCAAATAGCTGAAGAAGTTAATGCTGGTTCTGATAGAAAGGCATCAAAATACACAGTGCATCACAGTATGGGGCAGCAAAAGGGGGACCAACACAATATTAAGAAGGTGGTCATAATGTTATGCCTGATCGGTGTATGTCTTGTGTCACTTGTAGTAGACTCCTTTGATAATGCAATCCACGTCATGATGATGTCAGTCCATCTTATTCTTGCTTGATTCTTTTTTTGATTATGTTAAGTTTGTGATATTGAAACAGGACTCTGATTAAGCCAGTTTAAACAAAAGCAACTGGAAACTATGGAGTACTAATGGAGTACTTTGAGGCTTAACTTGACCACCAATTTAAAGTTTCCAGATGGGATTCCAAGTGTCGAAAATACAGCACTGTAGAAGCTGTACGATCAATGCAACCGGATGTAATTCTTGGAATTATTTTGTGGTTTGGCTTTGCTTGACTTACTTCATACTGCGTAATCAACAAATGCATCCGGCATTGCAGTGTTTAGATCTGCAGCATTTTTAATCCCGATTTAACACTGTGTCCTAAGTGCCATGCTTCAAAAATGATGCAGCAACCAGTTCGAAAGAGCATAGATAAAATATTATGATTGTATAATAGTGCTTGTGTATTCTCCTGTGTTCTTTTGTAATCCACGTTGTTCTCTGTGTTTAGCTGGCTGTACGTTTGACGAGGACTCGGATGTCGAGCTGTGCGAGTACAGACAGGGACAGGAGGATGACTTTGACTGGCAGTTGGTGCGGACCTCCAGCTGGCCTTCCGTGCCCTCTGACCTCACACAGGGTGAGTCTTTTTGAGCATGGATTGAGCATCTTTCACTGCTGGCACCTGTTTTTACAATGCATTTTACATTTAAGGGACATGTGGGACATGTCTGGAGTGGCTTCCGAGTGACAAAGTTGCACAAAGATACGCAGATGTGTTGGTTCTTCTATGTGAAACTTGGATCTTGTTTATAGCATGCCTGTGGCAAACTGTAGGCATTGATTCTCTGACGGGTGGGTATTAATTATGTATAACAGGACAGTAGATCAGGTGAAAACGCAATTATAGTTCCAAATCAATGCGTCTGATGAGCGTAAACATGCTGTAGTGAAATTATTACAATATAAACAACAGTTATATCAGAGCCACATCCACATCTTGCTTTTACGATGCTGAATTAAAATAAAAACAAATTATCATGGTTTTAACATCAGTATTACTCTGGTTGGATAGCACAGACCTTGGTGGAATAAAGAATAAAAGGCAGCTGAATTAGCACAGATGAAACAACATAATGTAGCAATATGACAATAAAGATATCAGCAATATCAAGATGTCAATACAACAAAGTAGGGGAGAAGAAAGAGAAGTAAAAATAAAAATGCAAAAACTCAGTATCGATGACAAGGACCGGTATTTGGATTAATGATCATCTGTTAACAGCATTAATAAGCTAAGTTGTTTGCAAGCAGGTGGAACACCAACCATGTTGCCACTTGCAGTGGTATATGTTTGTATTGCTGATGATACTTATTTTGCACATCTTTTTTTTACGTTGCAAAATCTCCCTCTGCAGCAGTAACAACATCCTCTGTTTTGCTTGATCTCACAAAATAGCTCATTTACCTGACGAGCTCTTTCTCCTTTAGCCGCGGTTTTGTGTTTTGGTGAACTAGCACCTTTATTGAACACTTTGCAGGTCATGCACTCTGCTTCTCAATGATCCCGACCGATCCCGACGAAAACACAGAAAATTTATTCTGTAATTCGTCTCTGAATTTTCATTTGCGGTTGGGTATTTTTAAGCGACGTGCAAGAAGGTGGGATCTAAAGGCAAAGGTGAAATTAGCCGAAAAGCCGAATCCTGGAGTTAGAAATCCCTGCCGAACACATTTTTAGGTCCAAAAAAAGAGGACATGTCTGGGAAAAAGAGGACGTCATATTTTTAAGAATATTTTTAAGAGTCCTTGTTTTGAGGGTTCTATACTGTCTGCCTGACGGTAACAACTCAAACAGATAGTGGCCGGGGTGAGACTTGTCCATTACAATTTTGTTAGCTCTTTGAACGCAACGAGACCTGTGTAGGTCCTCCAGGGTGGGTAGAGAGCACCCGATGATTTTCTCAGCAGAAAATTTGAGCACCTTGGTTGAGCATCCTAAATATTGGGTTCAGTCCTTCTGGTCTCATGATTTATAAATTTTACACACGCATATATTGGCATATATTGGAATTTCACTGATTTCTGCAACTGTTCTTCTTCGTTTCAGTCATTTACCTTAGTGACTTTGTGATGGTTGGTTCCAACACCCTCTGTCTTGTGTCGCTTGTAGTAGACGCCCCTGATAATGATGAATGATTTTTTTTGGTTTAATATCTGGGAAACTGTTAAATGTTTTATGTCAGCTGTCCCCAACTGTTTTTGCACCACGGACCAGTTCCATATAAGATATACTGTAATTTCATGGACCGGAGGGACGGGAGGATTTAAAATAAAATTTTACAACAAGCATAATAAACACAAAGTGCATAACAAAACTACTCACCAATGATTCAAAAAATCAGTGGGAACTCAGCTTTTTTTTACTGTGACAAGATGCTCCCACCTAGGGGTAATAGGAGACAATAAAACACGAAGTGTGTTCCTTATGTCCAGTCTACTCTGTAACTTTGTTTTGGTTGCCATCACTGCAGAAAATCCCTTTTCACAAAGATAGGATGTTGGAAATGGAAGCAGTGATCTATAATTATTCTTTCTGTGTGGCCTGGTAATAAATATCCCACTGACCGGTACTGGTCCATGGCCCGGTGGTTGGGCCTAGTATAACACAATTATAAATATATATATATATATAATCTGTCAATTATTCTTTTGTAAGGAGCTTGCTTGACTCGCCCCATTAAATCAGTTTGTCTGACTGTTGGTCGATCTGTCTGTCTTTCTGCTCAAAATATTTCAGTTCATTTTTATTCATATAAAAATTCATCAAATAAATCTGATACTTTTCTGCACTGGCAGAATATTGTATAATATTTAAAAAAGGTTAAACAATTGGGTTCCCATACCATATTTGTTTTCCCTTTGTCTCTTGTTTGTCTGTGTATTATAATTTTACCACCCAATCCGTGTCTGTCACACCATTATACACTGTGTCATAGTATATTACTCCATCAAAATTGTGCATCATTCCCGCTATAAATATGCTGTCTCTGCACAAACATCCACATTAGTTCAACATAAATCCATGATGCGTGGAAATCAGAGTGTTAATGTGAGCTTACCCCGGGCATCAAGGCATGACACGCTACCAGATGTAATTAACAGAATGTTTGTTCGAGCAGTCGGTGGCGAGCGATGGGGTTCTATTTTTCCACTGATAATGTGTGTACATTTTCCGGTTCTCTGCAGGATTGCTCTGTCCTTGGGGCATTTCTTTCCACCAGCAAGTTTCAGTCCGGGAGTTTAGGAGAGGTCTTTGCTGATTACTTTTTGTTCAGTTTGTCTAGGGTGCAATTCTTTTTCCTCCCAGGTCTATGGAGAGTAACAAGCATGTCCTAATGGCTTTTTTGTTTTGAAACTGATTTAATCATGACCTAGGGTACGTCAATAGATAAACAGATGCACATTCATACATTCATAGATGAATTTAGATTATCAAAAGTACCGGAATGCAATTTACACCTATAAGGTTTCCAGATTTTTCATGAGTAGTGCAGTAACACGACAGGTTTCTATTGACATGTTGATGCATCAACTAAAAACAAGAAAAAAGTTCTTTATTATTTATTTATTTATTTTCATTTTTATTCACGCATTTACTCCCCTTTTCTACCAATTTTAGAGTGGCCAGTTAGTCTTCCAGTTAGGAAGGTATGTTCACCTGTCCCATGCCCCCTCCAACACATGCGCAGTCCTAGACCCCTCTTAGAGAGTCATACAGGAAGGAATTGCTGGATTGTAATAGTGCCTCGCTGTTTACTGGCTTGCTGGATCCTTGGGGGGCCAGGTACTGTAACACTGGGCTGATAGAAGAGCCAGAACGCATATGCATACACTCAGTGAACTCCTTAATTGAGCAAAATCTTAATTTGAGCAAAATCCAAAATGAAGCAAGAGTCCCCTTAAGGCAAAAGTCCCTTTCTTTCGTATGCTGCTGCGGTGACTATTATCCATGCATTTGTAACTTCTAGAATTTACTACTGCAATGCTGTACTTCATGGACTCCCTGCTAGGGTTTTGAACAGGCTGCAGTATGTACATAATTCAGCTGCAAGGATTTTAACCCATGGCCTCGCACCTTCATATCTTGGAAGTCGGTCTCTTCGCTCTTCCACCCTGCATCTGTTAACAGTTCCCCCCTCTAAATTACGTACATTTGGTGATAGGGCATTCAGTGTCGCAGGCCCCAAGTTGTGGAATAGTCTCCCTCTTGAGCTACTGTACGTGCCTGCTCATCTGCAGCTGTGTTCAAAACCCGTCTCAAAACTCATCTTTTCCAGTTGGCTTTTCGGTGACTCAGAACTGTGCCACATGTTTGGTGTTTTCCATGTTTGTAAATGTGTATTTTATTTATCATTTGGGTGTCCTGAAAGGCGCTTTTCAAATAAAACCTTATTATTATTATTATTATTATTATTATTAAAAGTGAACATTACTTGATGGTACAACATTGCTAAAGCAGTTACGCTGTGCCAAAGAGTAGCATGTGAGATCATTTGTACCTCTACAACGAATCTCTACAGTTGAGGCAGCCCAGACCTCTTGTTGTTGGACTTGTTGATTAGGATTGTTGATCAAAACGCTGAGTTTTTGTTACTTATAGTCATTATTATTGTTAAATTATTATTTTTACTGCACTATAGGTCTGTGATGTGTATAGTTCTATGTTCCTGCTGCAGTAACGAAACAATTTCCCTCTGGATTAATGAACTTCTCCTTCCTTTCAAACTTTCTTCCTTCCGAACTTCCTTCCTTCCGAATGTCTGTCCTTCCTTCCTTCCTTCCTTCCTTTCTAACTTCTGAGCTTCCTTCCGAAATTCTGAACATTCTTCTGAACTCCTTTTCTTCCCAGCTTCCATCTGAACTTCCTTCCTTCTGTCCTTCTTTTCTAACATCCTTCTAAACTTCCTTTAGAAAGTTTCAGAACTTCCTTCCAAATTTCCTTCCTTTCTTTTGAACTCCCTTTCTTTCGAAGTTCCTTCCTTTAGAATGTCATTCCTTCCTAACTTCCTTGCTTCCTTCCTAATGTTCTTCCTTCTCTCCTTGCTTCCTTCCTTATGTCCTTTCTTCCTTCTTCCTGTCTTCCTTCCTGTCTTCTTGCCTTCCTTCCTTCCAAACTTCTGAACTTTCTTTTAAACTTCCTTCCTTTCTTCCAAGCCTCCTTCTGAACTTCCTTCCTTCTGTCCTTCCTTCCTTTCTTCCTTCCTTCCTTCCTACATAACCAGAAACACATCAATCAAAAATACGCTTTGTGTATACCTGGAAGCTGCAATACTTTGCCAGGAACAAAGGACAAACAGAAGTATATATATATGTATAGAGAGAGAGACACTGTGTATAATTACACAGACAATAGGAAGCAGGTATCGATAAGCGGGAACACGGAGGGGAGGCTAAGGAGGATCTTACAGTGCATCAAACAGATCGGTAATTATATACCCACAAAATGCATCTTGATGGTAGGTGTAGCTTATAAAGTAATCAACGAATGTATGTATCTGATGGGCGTACCTAATAAAATGCTTGGTGTATATTTGGTGTACATTAAACATTGTGTTTAATGAGCGCAGGGTATATCTCAGATCTTTTCTGTAGGGATAAATTCTAATTGAGACAATAGCCTTGTTTATTGGACACTGCCAGCTCAATAGCATCGATCCTCGATGAACTACGGCCATCATCAATGAGGCAGAACTACGAACCCAGAGATAGAAGTAGAGTGAACGTGAGTTGTTGCTGTGCCCGTATTCATTGGTCCTGCCAAGTGTAATTATAGTGAATCTGGGTGTATTGATTATTTAACTCTGTGGGACCAAACTTATTGCCAAAACACATAAACATCACATCCCAAACATATATTCATTCATTTATTGTCTGTTTTACCACCGTTTTATTCTATTCAGGGTTGTGGTGGGTACAATTTACCTGGCAAAAGGTAGAAAACACCCAGGACAGATGGCCAGTCCATGACAAGTCAAACACACACACATACATCTTCAGTTAAACTAACTGCATGTCTTTGGATTATGGGAGGAAACCGGAGCTCCCAGAGGAAACCCATGCACACAGAAAGGACCTGGACTGCTCAGGACCCGGATTGTTAGTCAGAAACGTTTTCCTCTAACCTGCACTAAGAGTCTAACAGCGTGTTACCTTTTTCAGAGCACGAAGCATTAAAAAGCAACCTATCCAGTAATGGAGGAACAGCTTTGCATTTTAATGGCACATTAACACAGGACCATTTACCTCGTCTCTCCTCCAGACTCCGCTGCTCATTTGCTTACAGGCTTCCGCTCGTTTCATGTCGAGGTGTAATAAGACGAGTGGCTCGTACGCCCCTGCTCCCTCGTTCTGAAGAAACGGCGAATATGTTAAAAAGAATCAAAGAAAGACTCAGTAAGCACTGAGAGTGCAATCAGCTTTGTTCCTAAATACAAGCAGGGGAAGTTTGGGACCTGTGGGTATTTTGTGTGCCTGGCTTTTGCCAGGAGTACAGAGGAGCAAAACAAGTATTCAATTATTATTTTTTTTTTTTTGTTATTTTAAAGATTTCTAGTGCAGATATTTACTGGAAATGTATCACTGATTAATTCAATCAACAAAGACTCCTTCCTGTTCAGCATGACTAAAAAACCCCTGATCAAATCAAATGTACATTTATTATTAGGGGTCCAAGCACTAAAGATGCTGGAACCATATATATATATATACATATATACAGTATATACAGTATATATTATTTTTCAGCTTGAATTAAGAATAGAATAGTCTACTCTATATGGCCAAAAGTATTTGGACACCTGACCATGAGCTTGTTGGACATCCCATTTCGAAAACATGGAATGTTTGAACCCCATATCAGGGTTAAAATATATTTCCATCCTTCCTTTCTTCCTTCCTTGTTTGTTTGTTTGTTTTCCCTTCTTCGTCCTCCTCCTCTGCTTAGATAAAATGAAACACACTCACCAAATTGTAAGACTTTATTATTAGGGGCCCAAACACCAGAGGTGCTGGTACCATATTGTTTTTTCTTTTTCTTTTTTCGTCTTCTTCTTTTTTTCTTTTTTTTTCTTGTTTGTTTCTTTTTTTATTTTTCCTTCTTTTTTTTCTTTAATTTGTTTCCATATTTTTTCATTGTTTAATTTTCTTGTTTATTTCTTGTTTATTTTTCCTTCTTTTTGTTTTTTTCTTTTATTTGTTTCCATATTTTTCATCGTTTAATTTTCTTTCTTTTTTCTTCTTTTTTATTTTTACTTGTTTTTTTTCTTTTATTTCCATCTTTTTTATTGTTTTTCTTGTTTTAATTTTTTTCTTTCTTTATTTTCCTTTTTTGTTTTTTTCTTTTGTTTCCATCTTTTTATTGTTTATTTTCTTGTTTTTATTTTCTTCTTTCTTTATTTTCCTTCTTTTTGTTTTTTTCTCTTTTATTTGTTTCCATCTTTTTTCATCGTATAATTTTCTGTTTTTTTTCCCTTCTTTTTCTGTTTCTTCTTTTTCTTTATTTTCCTTCTTCATTCTTGTTCTTCTGCTTTCTTTCTCTCTTTTTTCTCCTCCTCCTTCTTCTACTTCTTCTTCTAATGTACACTATATGGCCAAACGTATTTGGATACCTTACCATAAGCTTTTTGGACATCCCATTCCATTATCATTCCATATCCATTATCAAACCATTAAAATATGCAATGGGCCAATACAGTGGTAGCCTAGTGGGTAGAGATTGAGAGTTCAAATCCCAGCTCTGTCATACAGCCACTGTTGGGCCCTTGAGCAAGGCCCTTAACCCTCTCTCCTCCAGGGGCGCCGTACAATGGCTGACCCTGCGTCCTGAAACAAGCTGGGATATGCGGAGATAGAATTTTGTTGTACTGTACACCTGTCTTGTCTGAGTAAAACTGGAACTTTTTTTGGTGTCTTTGTAAGTCAGTCTTTGTAAATTCATTATAAGAGCAAATATTCTACAGAAAGCAGAAATGTCAACATGCTTGTAAATCCTTCGTATACTTGTTGGATTAAAGCTTATGAAGTGACCTTTATTAAATACCTGGTTGACATTTTAATCCTCATGCAAACTAACTCCTCTGAGCTCCTCTCGTCTACCCAGCTTTGGGTGGTACATAAATTAAACTATGACTCCAGCGATCTGTCAAAGAATGACGTGTAGTAATTAGGCTTAATATCAAACCGCCTTTTGTAATCGAGATGGATTGTCTTTTTAGCGTCATGTTGCAAAAAAACGAGCTGAAACGTCTCGGCAATCAGTAAAACCAGGAATCCTATTCAATTTAGAAACATATCTACAGAATCCAGAACCACTATTGTTCTCCTCTCGCTGTGAACAAAGCGCTTCCACATGGGCCGTCTCTCCTCCTGCATATAAATGTGTCGGGAATGGAGATACAGTACATGCTAATATGAGCTCTGGCCCGTAATTACTATTCACTTAATGACAGTGCGACACTGGAGGAACGTGTGGGTTCCCGAGTGGGTTCATCCCATTTTCTTAAACGTTGTCTCCTTGATTCTTTGCTCCTTGTTTCCAGGATGTGAGGGAAAGGAATGTGCAAGGGTAACAAGGTCAGAAGAATGAAGGCTAAACGTATTTGTGAAATGAGACGTCCTTATTCATGCATCATTTATTCATGACTGGCTGTGTTGAATGTCACTGGCATTAATCATCATAGGCTAATTAGTATAATATTAACATGAAATAAGGTGTTATATAAAATTTTAACAGACCTGAAAGCACTTAATTTGGTCCCGTCATTGCGTCCAGATGTGAGAATGGAGGCTGAGAATGTATTAATACGCCAATGTACTCTCACGCTACAAGCATTCATCCTTCAATCATTTCACATTTAGAAAAATCTGACATTTCTAAGAGGGTGGCACGATGGATCGGTGGGTAGCACTGTCGCCTCACAGCAAGAAGGTCCTGTGTTCGATCCCCGTGGGTTTCCTAGTGAGCTGCCTTGCTGCCTACTGCCTACCTGGGCAGCTGCCGAAGTAGAGCGGATTCTAATTAGACATTAAACTTATAAGGCAGATCATTTAGACGCACTACTTAGCGATTATGGCCTCGGGCCATTTAAACCAATGGGCTGAGGCAACACAACCCACTAGCACGAAAGAAGCCTTATGTTAACCATGTCCAGAAGCGGTGTCAACTTCTCTGGGCTCTGAGGCATCTATGATGGACCATCACACAGTGGAAACGTGTTTTGACCAAAGACGAAAAGGACCATCCAGACTGTTATCAGCAAGAAGTCTAAAAGCCAGGGTCTGTCATGGTATGGGGCGTGTCAGTGCCTCTGACAAAGCTCATTTACACTTCTGTGATGGCAGCGTTAATGTAGAAAAGTACTTTGAGATCTTAGAGCAACATGTGCTGCCTTCAAGACGTCATCTTTCCCAGGGACGTCCAGAGGTGCTGGTACCATATTGTTTTTTTTTTTTGTTTTTTTCGTGTTTATTTCTTGTTTATTTTTCCATCTTTTTGTTATTTTTTTATTCGTTTCCATATTTTTTCATTGTTAAATTTTCTTGTTTTTTCCTCTTTTTTATTTTTCCCTATTTTTGTTTTTTTCTTTTATTTGTTTTGATATTTTTTTCATTGTTTAATTTTCTTGTTTCTTCTTCTTTTTTATTTTTCCTTCTTTTTTTTTTCTTTTCTTTTATTCGTTTCTATCTTTTCATCGTTTAATTTTCTTGTTTTTATTTTTTTGTTTTATTTTTACTTCTTTTTGTTTTTTTCTTTTATTCGTTTCCATCTTTTTATTATTTTCTTTTGCATTTTTTAACAAGACAATGCAGAACCACATGCTGCACACATTACAAAGGCATGGCTGAGGAAGAAGAGGGTACGGGTACTGGACTGGCCTGCCTGCAGTCTTGACCTGTCCCCAATAGAGATTGTGTGAAGAATTTCAAAAGGAAAAATGTGACAACGACGACCCTGTACTGTTGCACATCTTAAGACGTGTCTGTTATTTGTTATGTAAGGTAACCAATAAGAATAAAGCAAGGCATTTATATAAATATATATTACACTTAGTAGCCAAATTATTAAAAACACTGGTGCACATTTATGTCATGTAGTCGTGCACCAGTAGCACAACACACACAGCCAAGAGCTTCAGTTCATCTACCCATCAAAATCACATCAGAATTGGTAAAATGTGTTCGGATTGACTTTGACCTCGCTTGGTTGCTGGTCTCAGACAGGCTGGTTTCGGTATGTCAGAAACTGCTGATCCTCTGGGATTTCCACGCACCGCGGTCTCTCCGGCGTATACACAAGCCTCAAAAATACTGTGAGCAGCATTTCTGCGGCCAGAAATGTCTTTCTGATGACAGAGGTAAGAAAAGAATGACCGGATCGGATCGAGCTGACAGGAGGGCTGCGGTGACTTAAAAACTAAAGTGATTATGAGCAAAGAAAAATTCTCGGGATGCACGGCAGGTCAAAGCAGCAGAAGGCCACAGTCGGATTTTCTGCTAGCACATCAGTGCTGGGATTCTGAACTCCCCGGGTCGAATGTCAGCCCTGCTACCGGTCGGCTGGGTGTCCCCTAGCGGGCACGACCGGCAGTGCAGACAGTGCAGTGGACAAAATCAACCACATGTCTGCTGAGTGGAAAAAGACAGGACTAGCAAGTGGGCAGGGTCTTCAGTCCTCAGGTGTGAATTCACCAAGGCACGAGCAAAAAAGAAGTGGTTGAGGGACTGTGCATGTGTCACAGGGGGTGTGAAATAGGCAAATATACCCTTTTCGGACGCAATTAGGATCCCCAGCATGGGAAGATAAGTCTCCTCAGGTGAAAGGCTCAGAATTTGGCATAAACAGCCTAAATTGAACAGGTTAGACTGGTGCTGGTGGTGTACTGGTGTGTTCTTGGCTCATACTGAATCTTGAACCATTGTAAGTTAGTTTGAATGCTACAGGTATGAACAATGCCTATAGAAAATCTTCATACCCCTTTAAATTAAATGTAATTTTGCCGCTCAGGTGGCACAGCAGTAAAACACGCTAGCACACCAGAGCTGGGATTTCGAATACATCGTATTGAATGTCAGCTCTGCCACCCAGCTCGGCAGCCACATGAACAACGATTGGCTGTTGTTCAGGGTGGGATGAGCCGGACCAGGGTTCCTCATAACTGGTGCTGGCTGTTTGATGGCACCTGCGCAGGGTTGGAGAATAATACTGATAAGGGTGTGGCTCTCTGTGCACAAGGCTGATCCGCATATGAACTTGCCTCGTGCAGGTGAAAAGAGGCAGTCGGTACTGAGCATGTGTCTGAGGGGGTGTGTGTCAGTTGCAAAGCTCTACAATCAGCAGTGGAGGGTTGTACACCCTCTTAGACATAGCCTCATACATATCATGTCTGTATGTAGACGCCTGATCAGTTGGTAGCATTGCTGATTTTAATAAAATAATCCTATAATATAAATAAACGTTTTATAGAATTGATTTTAATGACATGTTAGGATAATAATTAGGATGGGCATGTCCCAGGGCATTCGTTAAAGGAAGGGTAAGGTATTCACACAGGTTTTGAAAGGAGTTCAAAAAGGGGTCAAGTAAGCAGATACGTAAAGGTCAAGGAGTGCAGACGTTCTGTGGCTAGCTTTAAAGCATGATCATAAGGCCCCGTTTCTTTTTTCTTTTTCCTTTTCCAAAGACATTTTGTGATGAGACGACGGGAACGGATAGACATGTACCGAAAGAAAAGAATGAGCTGTCAGTGTAATTGATATGTACCAGCCGAGGCTGTGCTGATGCATCATTTAAGAAAAAGAGCTGATGAGTGCAGTGATGTAGAGCTGCGTTCTTCTATTACAATATATCACACACTGAGTGGTGGCTGACGGAATAATGCACCGTACGTCATCCGTCAGAGGACTGAGAAACCTCCGGACTTCCGCCCTGCATGTCTCTTTAGCACAGGTGTTGCCATTAGTTGCTTATACCAGGGATCTTCTGGAAACAGGGTGGGAGAAGCAGTAATCGGTCGTGTCTGAGAGACTGAGAAAGAGCTTATAGTCTGGATTTAGCGCCATCTGATTTCCACCTTTTTGGACCACTCAAAGAAGCTTTAAGAGGGAGAAGATTTTCATGTGATGATGATGTGAAAGCAGCGCTGCATCAGTGGCTACTCGCTCAAACACAAACTTTTTTGCTGATGGCTTTAAAAAAGTTGGTACCTTGCTGGGAAAAATATGAATGCTCCCTCGTTATTCAGTCAGTCTATATTTTCAAATTAAGGCACCTCAGTAGGCAGCATTTTAAGGTTTCTAAGAATTTAGACAGCCTTCCTCTCAGGAGCAGGAACAATGACATAAAATGCACCTATGTAGGTTTTCAGACAGACTCAATATTACAACCATACACGTCCAGAACAGGATACACAATAGGCTAGGAAAGTGGCACTGATGTTACCCTGCATGTCCCCGTACAGTTGCACATCTTAAGACGTGTCTGTTATTTGTTATGTAAGGTAGCCAATTATAATAAAGTAAGGCATTTATATAAATATATATATATATATTACACTTAGTAGCCAAATTATTAGAAACACTGGTGCACTCGCACATTCATGTCATGTATTTGTGCACCAGTAGCATAACACACACGCTCAAGAGCTTCAGTTCATCTTCCAATCAAAATCACATCAGAATTACAAATACAAATGCTCCCTCGTTATTCAGTCAGTCTATATTTTCAAATTAAGGCACCTCAGTAGGCACCATTTTAAGGTTTCTAAGAATTTAGACAGCCTTCCTCTCAGGAGCAGGAACAATGACGTAAAATTTTTCTATGTAGGTTTTCAGACAGACTCAATATTACAACCATACATGTCCAGAACAGGAGACACAATAGGCTAGGAAAGTGGCACTGATGTTACCCTACATGTCATCTACAGGATGCACTCTGTACTTATCTGTAATTTAACAGCATCTTCGCTGTGGTGACTGACCTTGAGACTTAAAGAAAATACAATATGTAACATCCGCCTCTTTTTTTCAGACATGCGTCACTGGGTTCAGTGTTTTATATTTATTGGAGGATAAAGGGGGCACGTCATGCACATTTACGAAGGCAGGAAGAGAAACCTTTAATATCTGGTTCTTACAGATTTTATATGGTCTTGTTGTTGTATTGTGGAGTGCAGCATAGCGGACTTCATTATGCACAGGTCTGAGGGTCTGAGACCTTGAAGGACTATCATCTTTGATAGTGGGAGTATATACGAGTGTGCTGACAGCCTAATATTCATGTGAAAGGACAAGCCGACCCCTGCGCCTACTTACAATTGATAAGTCAAAACATGTCACAGTGCAGGTGCTATTTTTATTAAGGTAAAATTTTTAAGTTGTCTTTCTGATTTGCAATTTCCTATTGCTCTTGCTCTACACCTATGCTCACCAAGAAGGGCCACTGGCTAGCACAGCCTGGTTTTTTTTTTTTTTTAAATATTTTAACACCTCTGATTCCTCAGACATGACCCCGTGACTCGAATCTGAGCCACCACAGTGGACGGCTAGCACGGTGGACCACTGCACTTCCAAGTGCCTACGTGTATAAATGCAAATATAATAGCAGAAAACATCTTATCTTTGTTTATGTTCATAAAATCTCACTTTTTGGTTCACATTTATAGATAAAAAGTGTGTATGTGTATATGTGTGTGATATTAAAGTAGACATGTGCACCAAAAGTACCCTACACGGCCAAAAGTACATGAACATCTAACCATCCCATTCCAAAATGAAATAGAAATTTGGTTCTATATGATAAAAACAGATTTCTCCTAAAATCCTGATGTCAGACTCAATCCAGTCCAGTTTTGTCCTAACCAGAATAAAGTGGTTAGTGAAAATGAATAATAGTGTTTTTTGGTGGCATGAATGGACAGCAACAGGAGTCTTAAAGTTCCTGGTTCAATTCTTACCTCTGATCACCATAGGTGAAGCATTCTGCATGACCCACATTTTATGATTGATGCCGCCTATGATTTTTACTATGTGTGACCCAGGCAACACAAACAATGCATTAATACAAAACACAAACTAAATATATTTAACTGATATAAATGGTGGCAAGGGGGTGTTCATGTACAAGTTAAAGTAAAGTAAGCTTTTTTTTTTTTTCTGTGATCCATTTTTTTTTGTACAACTATGTAGCAATGGACCCAGAATAAAGCATTTGTTAAAAAATAAATCAATACATATCACAAATGTTTTCCTGTCATTAAAGTACCAAATTACCTCCACAAAAGGTTTAAAAAGAAGACACAGCAGCGCAAAGCACAAAAGACACTGATGTACCATTGAAACGTCCCTCAACTCATTGCGACCACCGGCGTCTCGTTCTCATTGATCTCTGAAAAGCCATTTCACTCATCCTCGGAGAAATCCACTTTATATTGTAGTGAACAGAAAACATCATTCAGACAAGTGACCAGCACTAAAAGCCCAAGTGCTATTAGGAACCAGAAGCCTGGCGTTTCATCCATACACTCCCTAAGCAGCGCTAATTAATCTCCTTCTCAAATAGAACTAGACGGTTCAGTGTGTGGGTACAGCAGCGAGGAATACGAACCTGAGTACAGTTACTGACCGGTTTGGTCCTGCAAAGGCCAGACTTTTGCTCTGAGAATAAGGTCACATGATCAAACAAGACAAAGATTACAGTTGACTGGCGGTTGTAGCCTACTGGTTAAGGTACTGGACTAGTAATCCAAAGGTCGCTGGTTCAAGCCCCACCACTGCCCGGTTGCCACTGTTGGGCCCTTGAGCAAGACCCTTAACCCTCAATTGCTTAGACATTATACTGTCACAGTACTGTAAATCGCTTTGGATAAAAGTGTCTCCTAAATGCTGAAAATGTAACAATGTAAATATTGGCACATTCATGGGTTCTTACAGCTGTATATTAGCTGAAGAACAAAGAACAGGACTGTGGGCCTCCCTTTATACTGCTCTAGTCACATACTGTCCCAGCACTTCCTCTAAAGCTTGGGTGTAAACCATTCTGTAGTAACTGTTTTTCCTTATCTGCTAACAACATTCTTAAATGGCTTAACTACAGCCATGTTGTTTATCTCTGTACTTTCCACTGCAGCAACATGACTACAGTATGACTATGAGGATTTACTACCGCTTTGTACAATTCAGGGTCGCACTGGGTACTTTTGGGAAACACCCTGAGCTGGTTGCCAGTCCATCACAGGGCAAACACACACACACATATACACTCATACTTTTTAGTAGCTCTAGTTAACCTGACTTCACGTCTTTGGACTTGTGGGAGGAAACCGGAGCACCCGGAGGAAGCCCATGCAGACACAAAAAGGCCGTGACCACCTGACTGGGTGGTATGACCCCTACTCTTCTTTAAAGAATAAAGGACATAGCATACAATGTTTAGAGTGCAGTAAGGTTTAAGAGTATATTTACAATTTACAGTACAGTGGTACCTTGAAACTCATATACAGTGTATCACAAAAGTGAGTACACCCCTCACATTTCTGCAAATATTTTATTATATCTTTTCATGGGACGACACTGTAGACATGAAACTTGGATATAACTTAGAGTAGTCAGTGTACAACTTGTATAGCAGTGTAGATTTACTGTCTTCTGAAAATAACTCAACACACAGCCATTAATGTCTAAATGGCTGGCAACATAAGTGAGTACACCGCACAGTGAACATGTCCAAATTGTGCCCAAAGTGTCAATATTTTGTGTGACCACCATTATTATCACTGCCTTAACCCTCCTGGGCATGGAATTCACCAGAGCTGCACAGGTTGCTACTGGAATCCTCTTCCACTCCTCCATGATGACGTCACGGAGCTAGTGGATGTTAGACACCTTGAACTCCTCCATCTTCCACTTGAGGATGCGCCACAGGTGCTCAATTGGGTTTAGTCCATCACCTTTACCTTCAGCTTCCTCAGCAAGGCAGTTGTCATCTTGGAGGTTGTGTTTGGGGTCGTTATCCTGTCGGAAAACTGCCATGAGGCCCAGTTTTTGAAGGCAGGGGATCATGCTCTGTTTCAGAATGTCACAGTACATGTTGGAATTCATGTTTCCCTCAATGAACTGCAGCTCCCCAGTGCCAGCAACACTCATGCAGCCCAAGACCATGATGCTACCACCACCATGCTTGACTGTAGGCAAGATACAGTTGTCTTGGTACTTCTCACCAGGGCGCCGCCACACATGCTGGACACCATCTGAGCCAAACAAGTTTATCTTGGTCTCGTCAGACCACAGGGCATTCCAGTAATCCATGTTCTTGGACTGCTTGTCTTCAGCAAACTGTTTGCTGGCTTTCTTGTGCGTCAGCTTCCTTCTGGGATGACGACCATGCAGACCGAGTTGATGCAGTGTGCGGCGTATGGTCTGAGCACTGACAGGCTGACCTCCCACGTCTTCAACCTCTGCAGAAATGCTGGCAGCACTCATGTGTCTATTTTTTAAAGCCAACCTCTGGATATGACGCCGAACACGTGGACTCAACTTCTTTGGTCGACCCTGGCAAAGCCTGTTCCGAGTGGAACCTGTCCTGGAAAACCGCTGTATGACCTTGGCCACCATGCTGTAGCTCAGTTTCAGGGTGTTAGCAATCTTCTTATAGCCCAGGCCATCTTTGTGGAGAGCAACAATTCTATTTCTCACATCCTCAGAGAGTTCTTTGCCATGAGGTGCCATGTTGAATATCCAGTGGCCAGTATGAGATAATTGTACCCAAAACACCAAATTTAACAGCCCTGCTCCCCATTTACACCTGGGACCTTGACACATGACACCAGGGAGGGACAACGACACATTTGGGCGCAATTTGGACATGTTCACTGTGGGGTGTACTCACTTATGTTGCCAGCTATTTAGACATTAATGGCTGTGTGTTGAGTTATTTTCAGAAGACAGTAAATCTACACTGCTATACAAGCTGTACACTGACTACTCTAAGTTATATCCAAGTTTCATGTCTATAGTGTTGTCCCATGAAAAGATATAATGAAATATTTGCAGAAATGTGAGGGGTGTACTCACTTTTGTGATACACTGTAGATATAGATATAGTTGAATTATGGGATAGATTGTTGGACCACAGTGTGCTCTGTTTGCATACTTAAAAATGGTTTTCACATACCATACCAATACGTATAATGTATACTACGTATTCGGGCACACTAAACACTCTCGTGTACTGCTTTTGCTTACTGTTCAGTATTTAAGTATGCGATTTGGGACGCAGCCATCTTACACACACACAAAAGAAAATCCCATCTACTGACTCCTAATGGCTTACAGCGACAACACTTAGGAATCAAACCCAGGCACTTCTTGTTGTGAACTGACAGCGCTACCCACTGTGCCATCGTGCTGTTTCTCATATAGGGTCATTTGAGTCCTAAATTAAGCTCAAGCACGACCACACACACACACACACACACACACACACTGTTGGGACATGAAGTGACAGACATACTTGCCCAGCAAGCTATAATTTGTCAGCATGTTTTTTTGTTCTTTTTATTCACAGTTAAATCTGACTGACATTTATAGTTTCATCTGCATTTTTAGTGATGAAAGATGCTGTTTAGGTGTGACTGAAGAGGCAATATGTTATAAGAATATGCTTCGTCGATGTGTTTGTGAGGGACAGTGGGTGACCATGTCTCTCACACACACACTTTTGTTCTTATTACTGCTTAAACTTAGTTCACGTCATGTTAATATATACATACAAACACACTGATCAGCCATAACATTAAAACCACCTTCTTGTTTCTACACTCACTCACTGATCATACATACTTTTTAGCCTGCTTTCACCCTGTTCTTCAATGGTCAGAACCCCCACAAAACCACCACAGAGCAGATATTATTTAGGTGGTGGATCATTCTCAGTACTGCAGTGAGTTTTTAAATACCGTGTCCACTCACTGTCCACTCTATTAGACACTCCTACCTAGTTGGTCCACCTTGTAGATGTAAAGTCAGAGACGGTCGCTCATCTATTGCTGCTGTTTGAGTTGGTCATCTTCTAGACCGTCATCAGTGGCCACAGGACGCTGCCCATGGGGTGCTGTTGGCTGGATATTTTTGGTTGGTGGACTATTTTCAGTCCAGCAGTGACAGTGAGGTGTTTAAAAACTCTAGCAGTGCTGCTGTGTCTGATCCACTCATACCAGCACAACACACACTAACACACCACCACCATGTCAGTGTCACTGCAGTGCTGAGAATGACCCACCACCTGAATAATACCTACTCTGTGGTGGTCCTGACCATTGAAGAACAGCGTGAAAGCAGGCTAAAAAAGTATGTAGAGAAACAGATGGACTACAGTCAGTAATTGTAGAACTACAAAGTGCTTCTATATGGTAAGTGGAGTGGATTCAATTACCCTGATTGCGTTACGCTTCACCTCTACCGATACAACCCTCTACTGCTGACTGAGGAGCTTTGCAACTGATACATGCCCCCTCTGACACATGCGCAGTACCGGCTGCATCTTTTTCCTGCATGAGGCGAGTTCATATGCAGATCAGCTTTGTGTACCCTGATCAGCATTATTCCTCGACTCTGTGCAGGCGGCATCAATCAGCAAGCAGAGGTCGTAATTGCATCCATTATGCGGAACCCTGGTACGGCTCATCCCAGCCTGTGAACAACAGCCAATCGTTGTTCATGTAGCCGCCCAGCCCAGCCGGATGGCACTTTACTTTTATTTTACTCATATTTTCCAAATATGTTATCAAGCCTTGGCAGTACGGATGTCTATATGTTGTCATGCCAGTAAAGCTACGCTTGAGCTTGAGTCTTTGTGTTAAAGTGGACTAGAAATGATGTGTGACTGATCATAAGTGCGCTCTAGCTATATGTCCAGAGGTTGTGGAGTAGTATTCTCCAGACGTACCGCACTTCTCACCAGGGTAAAGCACTTACTGAAGATGGATGAGTGGGAAAGCTGGAGAATTTTATTATGAAGAGGGTTTATTTTGTTTTGAAGCGTCTCTGAGGCTCACTTGACGGGAATTCACTTTGGATTAAAGCGCGCCATATGGTGTATTATTAAAGCTGTATTATTTTTTATTTTATTCCATAAGCGCACGCTATAAAAATAAAACACGTCTGTTTCTTGAAAGCAGGAGCAGCAGCTACATGAGTCGAAAGTTTTGACTGTCAAAAGTTTACATACACTTGTTTTGTTAGAACCCCTGTGGCAGCAATTACATAAACAGCCTGAAACAGAGCACTTAGTGACAGTATTTGGTGTGACAAGAGCTGTCTGTGTTCTAAATGAATTCTGAAATGTGTGTGTGCACACAGGCACTGTGAGAATAGTGCAAGTTTAAAGATAAATGGAAGCAGTGTGGGTACATAATTCAAATCAGGAACTATGAAAAAGTCAGTAGATCATAACCTTGGAATGAAGGGAGGCTTGATATGCGAATCCTTTTAATAAGGAGTCTGTAAATCAAATATGGGATGTGAATAAATCTCACACCTCCTGAATAATAGCTTTGGCATATGTGTGTAAAAAACACTAAACAAAACATTTTGTTAGCAGCATCGTTATAACAGCACTTCACACCAGAGTGCAAATAACAACACCAAGCCTACGTGTGTTTTTATTGGTTAATAACGTTCTTCCTCCCCCAAAAATCGTGATTTATTAAAAATATATATTTATTAGAAAAGCTGAAAGCAGCTAGAAGTCATGATTAAAATGTAAACGTTCACACTGACAATAACATGTACGCATAGCATTTGCACATGTTAACAAGCCGTAGTCTAGTGGTTAAGGTACTGGACTAGTAATCAAGCCCCACTACTGCCAGGTTGCTGCTGTTGGTCCCTTGAGCAAAGCCCTTAACCGTCAATTGCTCAGACTGTATACTGTAACTGTACTGTAAATCGCTTTGGTTAAAGGGGTCTGCTAAATGCCGAAAATGTAAATGTAAACAAAACAGTCTGTATATATACACTGTAAGACCGTAATTATGCAAACCATCAATGAATGATTGATTTATATTAAACAGTTAAAGGTCGATTGCTTTTGTCCACCCAACCTCGCTGCAGGAACCGTAGATCAGCCCTTCGTCGTCCCAAACGGACTACAAATCCCTGGAGCTGTAGCAATAAGGAGCGCTAATGTATCGCACCTAATTTCAGGGCTATTTCGCTTCCTTGAGATGAGGCGAACAAAGGTAATCGACCCATTACAAAAAGTGTAATCATTCAAGTGTAACGAGCCGGGCCTCCTTGCTTGACCAATAGATCAGCCATAACATTAAAACCACCTCCTTGTTTCTACACTCACTGTCCATTTTATCAGCTCCACTTACCATATAGAAGCACTTTGTAGTTCTACAATTACTGACTGTAGTCCATCTGTTTCTCTACATACTTTTTAGCCCCCTTTCACCCTGTTCTTCAATGGCCAGGACCCCCACAGGACCAGGTATTATTACCTAGGTATTATTTGGGTGGTGGATCATTCTCAGCACTGCAGTGACACTGACATGGTGGTGGTGTGTTAGTGTGTGTTGTGCTGGTATGAGTGAATCAGACACAGCAGTGCTGTTGGAGTTTTTAAACACCTCACTGTCACTGCTGGACTGAGAATAGGTCTAGAAGATGACCAACTCACACAGCAGCAATAGATGAGCGATCGTCTCTGACTTTACATCTACAAGGTGGGAATGTCTATTAGAGTGGACAGTGAGTGGACACGGTATTTAAAACCTCCAGCAGTGCTGCTGTTTCTGATCCACTCATACCAGCACAACACACACTAACACACCACCACCATGTCAGTGTCACTGCAATGCTGAGAATGATCCAACACCCGAATAATATCTGCTCTGTGGTAGTCCTGGGAGAGTCCTGACCATTGAAGAACAGAGTGAAAGCAGGCTAAAAAAGTATGTTGAGAACTACAAGTGCTTCTATATGGTAAGTGGAGCTGATAAAATGGACAGTGAGTGTAGAAACAAGGAGGTGGTTTTAATGTTATGGCTGATCAGTGTATATATGTATATAAACCTCTAATCTCAATAATAACAATGCTTTATAATGACAGTGTATAACAGTATAATAATAACAATGTTGTATAGTGTATATAAACCAGGTTTGTGTATAAACAGTAGTAAGAATAATACTGCGCTCTGCAGCCAATAATTACCAGCAGTAGAGTAAAATAAAAAATAGCAGCCGTGTACTCGGAGGCTTTGTTATCTCGACACTTGAAGCGATTGGAGTGTTCTTGTAATTTTAGCAACAGTGATGCACTAAGAATGAGGTCCTGGCCTCGCTGTCAAATTTGGATGTTCACAAATCAGTAATTGTGTATTTCAGTTTTATATTCATGCGCTGAATTAAACAGTCTGAAAGTAAAAACAAACGAGACTATAAATATAATCACCGCCTGCCTCTGTTGTTCATCGTGTTCATCAAGAAAAGAACTAAACACTTTCAGTTCTGCTTTGTCGTCGAGCACATTAGTGTCAATTACACACTCAGTTTTTGCTCTGGGATGATTACTTTATTTGTGTAGGTCATTAGGACAAACAGTATTTAAAAAATGAACGTAAGACGCGAGTTTATTTAACCTTTTTTTTTATGCATTTTCTCTCGATTTTCCTCCTGATTTAGCGCACTCAGTTTTTGTCTTCCGCTGCTGAGAGATACCAGATTGCATCCGAGGAGAGCACGTCGCTGTACACGTGTCGTGTGACACCTCAGTGACACCTCGTCTACTGGCCCTTGCATTCTGCACAGGTATCTCTTCCACCAATCAGGATCCTTACACAGCGTATGAAGAGCCACCCACCCACACATAGTCCGACCCCCACCCTGCAGATACCGTGGCCAATTAGTATCTGCTGCAGGCACTCACCAAGGAGTTTAGAAACTTGGTGCTGGTGTGCAGGCGGAATATCCTGCTGTGCCACCTGGGTGCATTAAAAGTTTAATTTTTTATGCACCTCGTATTGAAAACAATGCCTGTAAAGATGGTGATTTAATTATTCTTGACTATAAACAGAGCATCTAGGCACAAGGAAGGGTTAATGCATTGACAAAAATGCATCAGTACACAGTGGTACCTTGTAACTCAACGTCCCCTTAACTCAAAGTCTTTGAAACTCAACGCCCTTTGTCGAGAAATTTGTACCCTTAAACTCAACGTGTTTAGTTTGTTTAAAAACAAATGTATTTATTTAATTTCAAATTAACAATAAACAGTCGCTTTGTCAGCGCTTGACTTGAGCGGTAATACGTCATCAAAGTGTGAATATGAGACGAATCTGCATTTGTGTGGATTAACCATCAGATTCAATCTGAAAGCGTCCACATGTATCTGTGTTTAGCTGCATTTTTCTCCTGTTTTACTTTTAAACTTCTGCAAAGCTGTATGAATCAGCTTTTTATTTCAGTGTATTTATATTTGTGTTATTTTCAGTGTGTAACTGCCAAAAACAACCCCATTGTTTTACATTAGCCTAAAATTTATGCAGTTCCACGGAACCATGGAATGCATTAACAGGTTTCCCATACATCCTTATGGAAAAAACGTTTTTTAAACTCAACGCCACTCCTAGAACTACTTGACGCTGAGTTTTAAGGTACTACTTTATAAAATATTGTAAGGACGTTTCTTGATAAAATATTTTTTTTTGTTGAAATTTTACCTTCTACAGTGCAAAACATTATTCAAAGATTTTAAGAGACCAAAGAAATTTCTGTGTTAATCCACTACTGCTTGCTTGTGACCTGATTGGCCATCTTGTGTACTGTATATCACCACGTGGACTTAAAATAAACTGTTATATAAAAAATAAACACTGTTGTCCACAACGTCCTAAAACGACAGCGCCTTTTTTAGACCCGAGCTCACCAGAAATGAAACAATGCACAGTAGAAACGTGTATTGTGGTATGACAAGCCATCTTTTGTAGAATTTAATTTAATTAATCCAATTACCCAATTGCCTTATGCTTCCTCTCTGCTGCTGCTGACTTCCACTCCTGACCAAAGAGAGCCGTGACTGACACACGCCCCCTCTGACACGTGTGCAGTAGCCTACTGCATCTTTTCACCTGCACAAGACAAGTTCATATGGGGATCAGTCTCACATATGGAGAGTCACGCACTGATCTCTATTATCCCTCTTCTCTGTGCAGGCACCATTTATCAGCCAGCAGAGGTTGTAATTACATCCGTTTTAAGGAATCCCCTCCAGCATCCAACCCTGACAGACGAGCCAGTTATTGTTCGTGTAGGCGCCCAGCCTGCCAGGAGCAGAGTTGAGATTCGAACTCACTGGTGTGCAAGTGTATTTTTTCTGCTGTGCTACCATTTATATATACAGCTTTTAAAGGAACACATGCTTCCTTTTAGGTAATGTCTGTTTTTAAGGACATATCTACTACAGGGTGTGTGAGTGCTAAACTTGCCTGCCTGCAGTTCAGACCTTTTGTCTTATTTGAATATGTGGCGCAATTTGAGGTGAAATATCTGACCCAAGTCATAAATGATAAAGTTGTCCAGCTGAAGATTTGCATAGCGAAAAATAAATAAATAAATAAAATAAAACAAACAAAAAAAAAATCGGAGGGGGTTCAGGTGGTGCGGCAGTAAAACACGCACACCAGTGAGCTCGAATCTCAGCTCTGCTACCGGCAAGCTGGGCACCTACACAAACACTGATTGGCTAGTTTGCAGGGAGGGTGCCAGATGGGAATTCCTCATAACTGATGCAACTCTGACCCCTGCTGGCTGATTGATGGCGCCTGCACAGAGACGAGGGATAATGGAGATCAGTGTGTGACTCTCCATGTGAGACACTGATCCACGTATAAACTCACCTCGTGGTCGGCTGCTGCACACGTGTCGGAGGGGGCGTGTGTCAGTCTCAGCTCTCCTCAGTCAGAGTGGAGGTCAACATCAGTAGCGAGGAAGCATAATGCAGTTGGGTAATTGGATATGACTAAATTGGGAGAAAAATTGGGGAAAAAATCAGTTTCCAATTGAAATCATTTAGCCACAATAATTTAACAGTTGCAAAAATGATTGCAGTGACATACATGGCTTTTCCAAATGACTGTAATCTTTGTAAATCAAGCACAAAGCATTGTTTACCAGCTCACATTAAATCCTCCTTCCTTCCTCTTTCCATTTTTGTTTTTTCTTATTGTAGTTCTTGTAAAAAAAAAGGTTGTTTTTTCAAGTGTTTCCTTGTTCCTGTTCCCTCTCCGCTCTATCTTTTAGTGTCTACAACACAAACCGTGTTTTCTGTACGTGATTTATTACTCCTGCCTGCACTATCATTAGTTATTTGTCTCTTACTTTTTCTCTCTCTATAAATTTTACTTTTACACAAAAACACTCTTACACACTGGCTTCTTATTTCTTTCTTTGTTGGTATATTTTTGTTTTTAAATGTGTTCATTTGTCTGTGCATTGTATCTACACTGACAGTGTAATGAATATATAATTCACATCTATTGTGCCTTTTATTAGGTAGCTACTATACAAATGAACTGTATGTACACAATTACTAATGACAGATATCCTGTTACTTTGTACACTTTGTCTCCTCCTTTTTCCCATTTATTACGTCAAATAGACTTTACTGACCGGGTGGTGTTTGTGTGGTTGACCATTTTCAGCACTGCAAATACACTCACATGATAATTTACATGGTATTGTGTATTGTACAGGTATGAGTGTACCAGGTGCAGCAGTGTTGTTGGGATTTTTTATTACATTAACGTCAATTATTTAAATGGATCAGTAAAGTGCTCCAACACAAAATAAATAAATAAATAAATACATGGATAAATCAATGAATGAATAAAAAAAAACCAAATAAATAAATTTTATAAATACATAAATAAATACATACATGAATAAATAAATAAATTTAATAAATAATGAATGAATAAATTAAATAAATACATACATACATAAATAAACAAATGAATGAAATAAATAATTACACACATACATGAATAAATAAATAAAGACATGAATAAATAAATAAACAAATGAATTAATAAAATAAATAAATACACACATACATAAATATATAATTACATAAATAAACAAAAATACAAAAAGTTTAATACATGCATACCTACATGAATAAATAAATGAATAAATTACATAAATAAACAAATACATAAATAAATACATAAAAATGAATAAATAAAATAAATAAATACATACAATAAATACATAAAAATGAATAAATAAAATAAAGAAATACATACAATAAATACATACATAAACAAATAAATAAATAAAATAAATAAATACACACATACATGAATAAATACATTTAATAAATACATGAATAAATAAAATAAATAAATACACACATACATGAATAAATAATACATAAATAAACAAAAATACAAAAAAGTAAATGCATACATACATACATACATACATACATACATACATAAATAAATGTGCTGGCAGGGTGTGTGTTCCAAACAAGGAGTCCAGGACTTTAAACAGTAATTAAAAATCCATCAACACTCCTGCACCTGATGCACTCAAACCAAAACAACACACACTACCATGTTATTACCATGTTAGTGTAACAGGTGGTGAGTAATGATAGTACACTGACTCAACACCGAGCTGATTCTGGACCCAGCTGCACTGACTGAAGAAAATCAGAACAAAAAAGCCAATTAAACAGAAAAGGGACGTCATAAAAGAGAAATAATTGGAAAACATGTAACCTCCCAAGGCAAGATTTAATATGGTGGTGTAGCACATCAGAGAGATACTCACAAGCTACTGGTGATCTGGCAAAGCAAGGAAACGAATAGAAGCAGCAGCTAGTGAACGTGATTGTGAGAGTGTCACATCCATTAATGCACAAACAGAAAACAAACAAACAAACAATAACATAACTAAGTTAAAATGAGGTTACAGTGTTAGGTGGAACTGCGATCAAGTGCGCTCCACCATCATGTCACTACTCTTTACTTTTGTCGCGCAACGCCCACCATTTATGATGCATGCTTGGTTCCCAAAAACTGGTTGAAACACGGCCTGGTTTACTAAAAAACACCAAGGTTTAAAGAAACTCAACCAGAACCGGTTCAAGAACCAGAGTTCTTTTGGTGGAAAAGCGTTATCAGTAAGACAAAAAGGCAAACGCCAAGTGTGACATGTGACATCCAGCAACGAGATGCCAGGTAAATCACACCAACACTTGGTGCCAATACTCCGTCTGTCCAAACTACACCACTCACCTCTATTTATAACCCACCTCTATTTATAATCCACCTTTATTTAGTTCTGAAAAAACACACCTGTTTTCAGTTTTTTTTTATGTAACCCACCTCTATTCAATTCTGATAAAACACATGTTTTCAGGTTTTTATGTAACCCACCTCTGTTAGTAACCCACCTGTATTCACAACCAACCTCTATTAATAATCCACCTCTATTCGTAACCCACCTCTATTTAGTTCTAATAAAACACACCTGTTTTCAGTTTTTATGTAACCCACCTATATTTAGTTCTGATAAAACACACCTGTTTTCAGTTTTTATGTAACCCACCTCTATTCAGTTTTGATGAAACACACCTGTTTTCAGTTTTTATGTAACCCACCTCTATTCAGTTCTGATAAAACACCTGTTTTCAGTTTTTATTTAACCCACCTCTATTTAGTGCTGATAAAACACACCTGTTTTCCATTTCTATGTAACCCACCTCTATTCAGTTCTGATAAAACACACCTGTTTTTAGTTTTTTATGTAACCCCACCTCTATTAGTAACATACCTGTATTCATAACCCACCCCTATTCATAATCAAATTCTTTTCATAACCCAATTATTTTCATAACTCACCTCTCTTCATAAACCACCTCTCTTCATAACCCACCTGTATTCATGACCCACCTCTATTCATAACTCACCTGTATTCATAACCCACCTCTATTCATAACCAACCTCTATTCATGGCCCAACTCTATTCAGTTGAGCTGTAACCCACCCATCTTTGTCACTTACATGTGTCTAATTATATAAGTGTACACGTGTATGATTTTTGGATCAATACTGGTTTCTAGACCTAAATCTAAAATCCATGGTGGGTGTGAAAATTATCTGAGCCAGCAAGTTCTCACAGGCTCTGACTTACAGTTCAGATTATACAGAGAGCTATTGAAATTTCTATCATTTTTCAAGTGATGCTATACACCCCTCACACACACACACACACACACACACACTCACACAGAATGGCCTCGCTGGTGGGCAGTCTCATTGTCTCATGTCTCTATAAGGCCTCATTCTTTTTTTTTACTGATCACACACATCTCTGTGACGTAGATTAATTGCTGTGGGTGATCCGGTTCTATATTGTTTCCCATCTTGCCTGCTGCCATGCTCCTGCCCTGTGCTCTGGACAAACACACACACACACACACACACACTTGTCATGTTTTCATGTGTGTGTAGCTCACTGTCATACATTCATTGCAATATGTGAGCCAGCTTTAGATGCCTCTCCCCCGTCCACATAAATTTATGGAGCTGTGGACACACACACACAGCCTAGATTTCCTTTGGGTGCTCTGGGTAACTTCTGCCCCCCAAAACATGCAGGATGTGGATTGGATACTCTCAATTACCAGGTTTTTTTTTATTGTTATTTATTTATATAGCACATTTCATACACTGTGGTTATTCAAAGTGCTTTACAAATTAAACCATACAAAGGTAATAATAGTAAAAAAAAAAGAACATAAAAAAAAAAAAAAAACAGATGAAAGCGACTCAGGTGCCACTATGGCGTCAAATATGACCTGTTCATGACAAGAAAAAAACAGCAAATAAAAACACTAGTAAAGAAACAAATAAATAAATAAACAACAACAATAACAATAATAATAATAAAAACAATAACAATAACCTTAATAATAATAATAAAATAAATATGATTAAAACATAGTTAAAACAATATATTATTTTACATTTTATTTATTAATTACCTATTTTTTTCTCCTAATTTAACGTAATAAATTACTCTTCCGCTGCTGGAGACCCTGATCACATCCGAGGAGGGTATATTCCCCTAACACGCTCTCCCCATGTTCAGTTCACCCACCCTGCTTATTTGCTTATACTTTGTTGGATGCCAGGAGGCCAGTCTCGCACTTGTACATTCACACTAATCTCCACGTTCCTTCACTTCTGTACAGTAACCTCGGCCTACTAACCAGGGTCCCTACACAATGTATTTTTGTCTGCTGCACCCTGTCGTGCCTGTTAGGGGGCACCCAGCCGACCGGTAGCAGAGCTGAGATTTAGACTTGGGCCATTTTTTTTGTCTGGATTTAAATTTATCTTTAGTCAGGGCTAATCTAATAGACATTCTCTGTCAACTGGTTCCTTTTAAAAGAAACAGTAGCTAGTAGTGTTTACTCTTTACTCAGCAGGACTAACTAACTAGTATCTAGTGAGTATCTAGTCAGATTCCTGTTTGGATTCGAGATGCAAGTTGTACAGCACAATTGTAAAAAATCTATTTATTTTTTACATAATTTAATTGTTAGATTTTAATGTCCACATTACCTTTCTGATATTTATGCTGAGTCAGAGAGGTTTAAAAATTAAAGCTTTAAATCTTAATTTTTATGGGTAAAAGAAATGGTATTTTTTTACTCCCAGAACTCGTGGTGTTCACCTCTTTTCAAGATGAAGTGAAATATCAGGACTTTCCCCACATTCAGTCTGTGACGTTTTTATGGTGCGTTTAAGAGTCCAGGCTGATGATAAATCCAGGATTTGACCTTAATTATGCGCGCTGTGTAATTCCTGGTGAACCTAAATAAATCTCAGAGCTTTTCGGGTGTGTGTCTTTGTCTCTGTGCGCTCTCATTACACCCTGGATTTAGGTTGTAATTAATGAGAGCATGTGCGCTCAACCAGGAGGCATGATTTACGTTGCGGTGGGTAGACTCGATTCGACACTTGCCCCTTCAGAAAGATTGGTGGATTAGTATCTGTCCTCTTTGGTTCTTAAAATTATTAGATTTTTTTACTATCCTATACTCGACAGACACGTCACCTAACCCTAATCTAGTCGTTTCCAATTACCCTGATTGCGTTACGCTTTACCCCTACTGATACAACCCTCCACTGCTGACTGAGGAGCTTCTCAACTGTCACATGCCCCCTCCGACACGTGCTCAGTACCGACTGCCTCTTCTTACCTGCACGGGGCAAGTTCATATGCGGATCAGCCTTGTGCACGGAGAGCCATACCCTGATCAGCATTATACCCCAACTCTGTGCAGGCACCATCAATCATCCAACACCAGTTATGAGGAACCCTGGTCCGGCTTATCCCACCCTGAACAACAGCCAATCGTTGTTCAGCCAGATGGCAGAGCTGAGATTCGATATGACATATTCGAAATCCCAGCTCTGGTGTGCTAACGTATTTTACCGCTGCGCCACCTGAGCGGCCCTCCTTTTTATTTTAAAAAGGAATGCTACTAATTTTAATATTTTTTTACCCCCAGAGTGATGGTTTAAAAATACCGCCTTCCAAGCCAATCAGCTTTTGCGTACCACCTTTTTGTCTCGGTTCTGTCACGCTCTTAGATTTTCACTTGGATACCTTCCAAGCTGCCCAGTGGGCTTGTCAAAGGAAGTTTGAAAAGCAAACAGCCTGCTGGATCGTTGAGGGTCTCGTGGGACTTTTTTGTCCAACATGTCAGCTAATCTTAAGTCCTCTATTCACGAAGGGGCCTCTTAATGCTTCTGTCGTTTATTCATCCAGCTAACGGTCCACAGCTTGGAGTCTAGAACGGGGGCAAACCGACCGTTGTGATTTGTAAAAGGTTGTAATGGTTTCATTTCCCTTGGGTGGGAACATGTGGGGTGTATAGAGACTATCTCTCTCTACTTCTCTCAGTCTACCTTTCTCTATATATTATGTGCACATGTCCAAAAGTATGTGGACACTATTTTAGTGGTATTTATTATTATTATTATTATTTTCAGTAGAAGACCTAAATAACTTTCAATAATTCAGACGTGACCTCCTTGCGGCTAAAACTGACTCTTTGACTCCTAAGGTTTAGTCCAGGCATCTGACTTGTGCACAGTCCACCCACTCCTTCTTGCTTACCCATACTTTAAGGGATTTGCGCGTAAGGCCAGTCTCACACATGTAGAGTCACACATTGATCTCCTTGTCCCTCCACTTCTGTACAGATGCCTCAGGTTGACCGGCGTCCAATGACTGCCTCTCTCTAGCTATCTCTCTCTACTTCTATTAGTCTCCCTCTCTTTGTGTATTATATGCTCATGTTCAAAAGTATGTGGACACTATTTTCATGGTTTTTTTTAAGAAATCATTCCCAACTAAAGTATAGCTGTGTTTTGAAGTAACCCTAAAAAGGGTCTAGGCACCAAAAGACACTAATTTGACTGTGGAAGTACCCAGAATTCCAGTACAATGAGTTTCACTGGGGCAAACAACATTCAGTACAAAAGTTGTTTGTAAAAATCGGTTTAAAAGAACCTGACAGGCCTGCAAATAGCTTTGATCTCAGCCCTGACCTTTTTCATTGTTGAATATTGTTATTTGAATATAATGATTCAATTAGAATTTCCATGTGTACTCCGGTGACCTTGCTGGATGCAGTGGCATACTCTTACCTGGACTAAGAAGGTGATACTTTATCATGACGTCCCTTCCTAAGACACGGGCAATTATGACTGTTGAGTTCCAGAATGGACTTGAACCCAGTAGTCAGCTCTTGCTGGTGGTGGGTCAGACCAGAACTTTTCAACTGGATTCTGTGAAATGGCTTTAAGACAATGTCTTTTGTAAAAAGCTCCATACAAAAACAATTGACTTGACTTAACCCTCCTGTTATGTTCGTTTCTCAGGAACAGCATGTTTAATTCTCCAAAAAAATCCCAATAATCATTGTTTCTATCTCATAATTAACTCCATTACTAACTATTTCAATCAATATTTAGTGCAATTTTGTTCTTTAGCTCTCACAAATCATGGTTCAATAAGGACAATTCATTTGTTTTTAATAAAAAATGCATTGCAAATGCATGTTAAAACTTTTAAAATGTACATTTGAACAAACTACATATTAAATACAGTAGTTTGCAAATATGTGAAATAAACCATTTTTATTTTATATGTTGATTTTACTAAATAAGCCAAGCAGAAGAAGTTTCATCCCGAAAAAATATTTTTAACTATATTTTTTTTAGTTTGAAACCTTAAGATGGGTCAATTTGACCCGTAACATAAAAGGAGGGTTAACTGTTGTTAAGGGCAGTTATAGCCTAGCGGTTTAGGTACTGGACTAGTAAGTAGAAGGTCACTGCTTCAAACCCTACCACTGCCTGGTTTTCAATGTTGGGTCCTTAAGCAACTGTATACTGCTAAATACTGCATAAAATACATGAATAGGGCAGTAGTAGCTCAGTGGTTAGATCACTGTTTCAAGACCCACATCTGCCAAGTCGCCACTGTTGGGCCCTTGAGCAAGGCCCTTAACCCTCAATTTCTTGCAGTGTATGCAGTTTCAATTGTAAGTCGCTTTGGATAAAGGTGTCTGCTAAATGCTAAAAATGTAAATGTAAATGTTTACAAGATGTAATGTAAAGCCTCCACATGGGGGTGTATGTGTAAAAGTTCATTTCATGTTTATGTGCCTGTTAAAATGTGTTTATTTAATTACTAATGTTTTTTCACTGTGACCCATTTTTTGGAAAAACCCTGGGCTACAGGATTACACGGCCTCCGTGCAACCCTTTTGTGATCATTTGGAATGCCATCTAAAGTCAGGTCTTAATGCCAAACATCAGTGTTTGCCCTTATTATTTTTCATCTCGCTATATTAAAGTAAGTCCCCACAGTTACTTTCTAGAATCTATTAAAATGCAGCTTTATATTAACACACATGGTTTAAAACATTATGTCCAATACTTAGATATTGAATGGGATGTGCATATGTTCAAATAACATAGGCCATCTTAAAAAAAAAACCCACACATATTAATAAAAGTATTTGGACACCTGACTAGTAGCTAATTGAATATCCCATTCCAAAACCACCGGTATGCCACCAGACTTCACATTACTGGTGAACACAGGAGTGTGCCCAAATTTACACCCATTTTAATTTATACATAGTTGATTTAATAAGGCCATCAGCAATGGGTGTGGTTGTAACATCTAATCTTAATAAAAACAGATCATGACCACATACTTTTGGTCATACACTGTACACATTAATCAAAATGATTCAAATAAATGTAGGGCGGCACTGATCATACATATAAAAACTAACATTCACCAAGTTCACTGGGTTCAAGCTCCTTCATCTTCTCTTCTCCATAGCCCAGATCTGTCATGTGATAAGAATGTTCTGTACCATCCTCTGCCCTTTATAGCTCCAGCTCCCTTCCTACCCATATACTATTATCTTTCACTGACAGCTAATCCTTTAAATTGCAAATTAAGCGTAAAAGTCACCATGTGATGAGATGACAGACTGTTTTAGGTCGTTTGCAATGAGATATTCAATGGTGGTGCATCGAGCAACAGGAACTTGGTTTGTCCTGGTTTATTTGGTGTCGAAAAACATTCCTTTACACCACAGACACCCTGAACTGTTGACAGACAGGTTGGACATTCCTGGATTCATGCTACCTGAGCCAAATTCGGGCCCAGGAGCAATTTAGATTCAACAGACCAGGCAATATGTTAACAAACAATATTTACCTGTTCAGTTTGGGTGAACCTGTGCCTACTGTAGCCTCGTTTTACTATTTTTGTGCTGACAGGAACTGAATCCAAGAGGTCATCTGCCATTGCTGTACATTTTATTATTATAATTATTATAATTTTTTTCTTTGCATTTTCCCCCAATTTTGTCATATCCAATTAGCCGATTGCATTATGCTTCCTCTCTGCTGATGCTGACCTCCACTCTGACTGAGGAGAGCTGTGACTAACACACACCCCCTCCGAAACGTGTACAGTAGCCGACTGCATCTTTTCACCTGCACAAGGCGAGTTCATATGTGGGTCAGCTTTGTGTATAGAAATCCCTCGTCTCTGTGCAGTCGCCATGAATCAGCCAGAGGTCGTAATTGCATCAGGTATGAGGAATCCCGTCCAGCACTCCCCTTGAACAACAGCCAATCATTGTTCGTGTAGGCGCCCAGCCTGCCGGTAGCAGAGCTGAGATTCGAACCAATGTGTTTGAGATGTCAGCTCTGGTGTGCTAGCGAGTTTTACTGCTGTGCCAACTGAGCGCCCACGTACATTGTTTTTAAGGTCTGATGTGTCCCGCATTCTGAGATGCTGGTCTATTTTCAGGCGAGTGGTTTTTCGAGTGGCCGTAAGCTTCCTGTCAGGTCAAACCAGTCTGGCCATTCTTATCTGACCTCATCTTTCGTCTCCCTTGTGTTTGTGTGGGGTTCCTCTGGGATTTTAGGATTCCTAATTCATCCCAAAACTTGCAGTCATGAACTAACTAGTGTTAACTGTCTCTAGCTGTGAGTCCCTTAATTAATGTGTGTTGCCCTGTTTTGATTGATATTCCTGCCACGCCCCTGGTGTTCAAGCTCCAGACTTAATAAATTAATAAAATGAATAATAAATTAATTAATGTAAATCAATAAATTCACAAATATTCATTTCATATATTTAAACTTTGCAGATATTCAGGTCTAGCTTCTACATGAACTCTATAGATACTCAACACACTTGAAATGATACCTTCCTTTATACCATAGTATCTATTCAAAAGCTGGTTTTCAGCAGCCTCTTTATTGCAAAAATAAATAAATAAATAAAATAAACTACATTCAGGAATTTCGGAAGAGGTACAGCCGAGGCTTTTCATCTTTAAAACGCTGCGAGTTTTTAAGGTTCAGTGCTAAACAGACAGAAGATGGATTGCGGTGCTCCAGCAGCCTCATTTGCTCACATCACGTCTCGTGTACACACCGTCTCTCTTCCTATTTTGTGTCTCCTTTCATACGCTATATTTCCAAAAGTCTGTGGACACATGACTATTGGACTGTTTAGCATAGGCTACTATACCAGAAACATGAATACATGTCATGCTGGGTCCAGAGTCTACCCAAAAACAGTGCAAGGCAGGGACGGTACCCAAGGTATGACCCAAAGGAGACCTTAGATGACACATACAAATATACCAGACTTTATTCAGAAGGTAACCTGAGGTGTGGATTGACCTTTTATGTTGTAATTGTAATTAGACTATGTAATTGGACTATGTAATTGAACTATGTAATTGGACTATGTTATAATTGTAATTGGACTATGTAATTAGACTGTCATTGGACTGTTATGATTTTAATTGGACTGTGTAATTAGAGTATGTAATTGGACTATGTTATAATTGTAATTAGAGTAGGTAATTTGACTATGTAATAATTGTAATTAGACTAAGGAATTGGACTATGTTGGAATTGCAATTGGACTATGGAATTGGACTATGCAGTAATTGTAATTGGACTATGGAATTGGACTATGTTGTAATTGTAATTAGACTATGTAATTGGGCTGTGTTGTAATTGTAATTAGACTATGTGATTGGACTATGCTGTAATTGTAATTAGACTATGTAATTGGACTATGCTGTAATTGTAGTTAGACTATGTAATTGGACTATGTTATAATTGTAATTAGACTATGTAATTGGACTATGTTATTGGACTATGTTGGAATTGTCCGTGTGGCATTCACATTACCCACTAAACAACAAAGATGGCCACCACCATGGTATTTAAATTTGATCCTGTGCAGCATGTTGTTATGTTGTCGACTGGTCAGCAGGGGTCGCACTTACACCACTGATGAGGAATCCTGCTATAGCCACAGTCCTTCCTCTACAGACACACAGTCAGTGGCAGATCTGATATTTAAACTCAAGAAGTGTCCAAAATTTGACATCAACTGTAATTTATAGACGTTGTGTTTTGAACAAAGCGCTCATGTGATTCTGTGCTATAGAAAGAGACGATTTCCCAGACAGACAAGACAGGGAGACAGAACAAAAATAGGCCAACATGCATATATTAATCATGGCTGATTTGACACACAAGCCGGTGCAATTACACTCGGAAGGGCTGCCAGACTGCTAACCAGAGCTTATGAAAGGATGAAAAGTGTTGATTCAAAACAGTGATTAAAATGCTTCTCACAGGCTTCGTCCTGTCACCATTAGTTTGAAAGGTAGCTGCAAATGCAAAGCTCAGTGACCCCGTAAGTTCATGCTTGTCATATTACTGACTAAAGGAGTTGAAATGTTTACATTTAAATAAAATCTTTATTTTTTAAGGATATCAAATAAGTAATAAGTAAATAAATTTTATATTAAATAAAAAATATGTAATATATTTAAAATGCAACCATACACATTTTACCCCTTTTTGTGCTCCAAATATGGTAATGTCTTATGTCTTTTTAAATTGAACAAAAGGAGTTAAAATATTTGCATTTAATTCATTTTTAAGTATATAAAATAAAATATATAAGTAAATACATTTTATATTCAATGAAAAAATATGTAATATATTTATAATGTTTTTTTTTAACCAATACTTATGCTCCAAATACGGTAATGTCCTATTCTGTATTTTTTTATTTGTTTTATTTATTTATTTATTTTTTGCACGGCTGGGAATTAGACAAAATAAGTTTAAATATTTGCATTTAAATAATATATTTAAATACAACATATATATTTTAAGTACATAAAATAAAATAAATAATATGAGTAAATATATTTTATATTAAATAAAAATATATGTAATATATTCGGAATGCAGCCCTACACATTTTACCCCTTTTTATGTTCCAAATATGGTAATTTCTTATGGTTTGTTTTTTTGGACAAAAGTATATTTGCATTAAAATAATATATTTAAGTAAAAGATTTATTATATAAAATATATAATTATATAAAATGAAATAAATAATTTAAGTAAATATATTTTTCTATATTTAAAATGCAGCCCTGCACATTTTACCCCTTATTTCTGCTCCAAAGTAAAAAATATTTGCATTTTAATAATATATTTAAAAAATATATATTTTTATTTAAGTACATTAAATAATATAAGTAAATACATTTAAGAATTAATAAAAAAAATAGAATTTAGAATTTTTCTGCTCCAAATATGGTAATGTCCTATGTTTTGTTTTTTATTTATTTATTAATTAATTAATTTATTATTTTTTTATTTTATTATTATTATTTTTTATTTTATTTTGTGCGCACAGATGAGAATTTATTACACAAATTAGATCTTAGTGGTGTTCCTCTGTCATTAGTACGTCCACAGGAGAAATGAATTGGCCTTTAGTTATATTTTTTTTACAATGGGACACTAAGAGAAATGTAAATAAATAAAATAAAAACTGTACAAAGACAAGATATTTAATGGTTTGACTACATTAAAACGGCAACCTGTGTAGTTCTGTTGTAGTATATTGTTTTTAATGGGAGACTGGTCTGGACTGCAGTCAGGTCAGTTCAGCATCTGCACTCTCTTACTACAGAGTTGTATAGTATGCATAATATGGCTTTATAATGCTACTTTTATACCCAGTCATGACAGAATCATTTGTTTACACCTTTTCATACAGCATTACTGTCCTGGTTGCATAAATTTAGCTAATAATCAAACATATATTTACAAACATTAGTAAAGTTTATGAGGTCAAACATTACGTATCTTTTATTTGTGCTAATTTTAATTACTTACCTGAATAATCGCTGCTTTTTACGTTGGTGTATGTATGAAATACAGCCAAAAGTTGAGCATCATGTTCCAAATCCATACCCAAATCCCATTCCAGCAGGGATTTCTGCAGTAGCTTTTTTATAAGACAAGACCCATCGTTTATTAAAGTGTTAATTTATTTACAATATAGTGTCAAAAAGTTTCTTATTCAGGATAATTACCTTCTAAATCTACACAACTTCTCTGTTTCGCTGATCAAAAGTCAGGACTCAGGTCACCTTGGGAAAGCCGCCCGCCATCTGCTGAGCTTCATAACTAACTTGTAACCATATGTCTTCCTCCCTCATGAATAATCTTATTCCACAGATGGTTGTTTCTTAAGCTTAAAGGCACACCGTGAACATCCTACATTTGTTAAGAAATGACACCTGAGCAGTCAGATCACTCCCTAAAGTCCTATTAACATGAATTAAACATTCATCAATTGCTAAAAATAAATAAATAAATTAATAAAAAATAATAACACAACAATAACAAAAGGAACAAACAACCGTCTAGGGATTTAATGTCCAGTAAATGTCAAAGTAAACGTTTACCGAGGTACAAGTATATCCGGCCTGCCAGTATATAGGGCACACACTGTTGATACTACCCAGAAGTCCCAGAATGCACTGCAACAACGACTATGCCAAGACCTGCAAGCCCAGCTCCATTGCCAAGACCTTACCCCACTCTACTGCACCTTTATTCAGTCAATTACTCCATTACAAGCCTTGTTACAGCAGTGCACTGTGTTAAGTGACAACAGTGATCCGAATTGCTCCAGAGAGCATGAAGTTATACACCCATTAGGCATAACATTATGACCACCTTGCTAATATTGTGTTGGTCTTCCATTTGCTGCCCCATTCACAACAAACCGCGATGCACTGTGTATTCTGACAGCTTTCTATCAGAACCAGCATTAACTTCTTCAGCAATTTAAGCTACCGGTTTACCACTGTTCCTTCCTTGGACCACTTTTAATAGATACTGACCACTGCAGACCGGGAACACCCCACAACAGCTGCAGTTTTGGAGATGCTCTGACCCAGTCGTCTAGCCTTCACAATCTGGCCATTGTCAAACTCGGCATGGTGGATTGGTGGGTAGCACTGACGCTTCACAGCAAGAAGGTCATGGGTTTGATTCCCAGGTGGAGTTTGCATGTTCTCCCTGTGTCTGCTTCGGTTTCTTTGCTTAGTCCAACGACATGCAGTCAGATTAACTGAAAATACAGAATTTACATGTGTGTGTGTGTGTGGGTTGGGACTCCACATTGATGTCCATAGTTTTGGCACTAGATTACCAACAAGCTCATGGTCAGGTGACCACACCCTTCTTTTGTTTGTTTTTACTAGAACTAGATAGAACTGTTTAATTATCAATGTAGAAATCAACACACTGGTGAATTTACAGACCTGGAAGTTCAAGCTTACTTTTGGATTTGGAATACTTGTACTTGCACCTCTACCTCGGAGTTTTTTAGTTTCAGATGATCTGATCTGACTCTTTGCTTTATTCTTTTCCTCGTCTTTTCTCACTTCCCTTTACTCCGTGAGGATTTCAGGCAGTACTTTATATCCCCCCTTGTTCCGGCAGCACTGATTAATTATCCAACACACGGACAGGAACTGCTCATTTTGCACCTGCTCCTTCCACTGACCCGACTCTGTCTTTTATCCTCGTTCTGGTGAAACAGACAGCATGCAGAGTGGACACAGCTTCAAAGTCCTTTCTTTTACTGTATTTATCAATATCAAATTTAGAAATAATGCGAGTGATAGTTGTTTATTTAGCTAGAATTAGAACTGGTGTACTAATTATTATCATTACTTTCATTTATTGGTTGGAACTGAAGGAGATTCACAAGGAATGTGTCATGTGACCGGGTAAAAGTGAGAGGAAACAAATACTCAACAATGTTTGTCTGTGTCTGTAACAGATATTACATTAATCATGTTATCATGCCGGGTGGCACATTGGATTGGTGGGTAGCACTGTCGCCTCATAGCAAGAAAGTCATATGTTTGATTCCCAGATGGAGTTTGCATGTTCTCTGCTTTGGTTTCCTCCCACAGTCCAAAGACATGCAGTCAGATTAATTGGAGATACAAAATTGACCTGTGTGTGTTTGCCCTGTGATGGACTGGCAACCTGTCCAGGGTGTTTCCTATCTTTACCCAGTGAACTGCACCCACCATGACCCTGACCAGGATGAAGCAGTGGTAAAACACACAATAAATTAATATTATGTTCACATACTTTTGCCTGTATAGTGTGTGTGCAATGTGTGTGTGTGTGTGTTTGCCTTGTGATGGACTGGCGACATGTCCAGGGTGTTTCCTGCCTTTTACCCAGTGAATTGCACCCACCACGACCCTGACCAGGATGACACGGTGGTAAAACAGACAATAAATGAATGTTATTATGTGCACATACTTTTGCCTGTATAGTGTGTGTGTGTGTGTGTGTGTGTGTGTGTGTGCGTTTGTGTGTTTGCCCTGTGATGGACTGGTGACCTGATCAGGGTGGTTCCTACCCTTTACCCAGTGAACTGCACCCACCATGACCCTGACCAGGATAAAGCAGGGTTTAAACAGACAATGAGTGAATGTTATTATGTCCACATACTTTTGCCTACATAGTGTGTGTGTACTGTATGTCTGTGTTTGTCCTGTGATGGACTGGCGACCTGTCCAGGGTTTTTTCTACCTTTTAGTGAGTGAATTGCATCCACCACGACCCTGATAAAGCGGTGGTAAAACAGACAATAAATAAATGTTATTATGTGCACATACTTTTGCCTGTATAGTGGGGGTGTGTGTGTGTTGCTTTTACCCCTCTGTCCAGTTCATCCCACATAGGTGCAGTTTGTGTTATAAGCTACAGCTTTAGTAAATTGAATTCTGATGCCAGGTTAGCTCAGGTTGTAATAGCAGACTGCACAGGTTGGCATCTCTAACTATGGGCAATGTGTGCAGGGCAAAATGGGCTGAACGGATGATGGAAAGGTAGCAATCCCCTCTTCCTTCCAAATTACTGTGTCCAAATACTTTAGACTAATTTACTTATGACTTTGAAGGTGAATATATGTTTCTTCTTTGTCCAGGTTCTTATATGTTGGTGAACTCCTCTCAGCGAGGTCCAGGCCAGCGTGCCCAGCTGTTGCTCCACACGCTGAGCGAAAATGACACCCACTGCGTACAGTTCAGCTACTTCCTCTACAGCCGCGACGGGCACAGCCCTGGCACGCTCAGTGTGTACGTGCAAGTAAATGGCGGGCCGCTGGGGACCGCCGTCTGGAACATTTCTGGATCGCAGGGACGGCAGTGGCACCAGGTGGAGCTGGCGGTCAGCACGTTCTGGCCCAGTGAGTACCAGGTGAGTAAAGTCGTACAAAACATTTTTACATAAACACCCACAAACCCACTACTGCTGGGATCTACAAATTCCCAGTGATGCTATCAGCCAGTCAGGTGTCTACATACAGACATGATTGGCTAAGTTAGGGGTGGGTGGGTAACATTAATGGATTGGCGTCATATACTGTATTGAAACAAACTGTGTAGGGAGTAGGGAGCGACGCTTCAGCAACAGAACTAATGTTAACACATGCTGACGCTAGGGACTCTTGTTGTTTACGAGTTATTTTTTTGCGAGTCATGAGACGAGTCTGAGTCGAGTCTGAAATCGATGTGTGTGCGTGTCTGCGACTCGAGTCCCCATCTCTGGGTGACACCAATGCCAAATGTCATTTATCAACATAAGAAAGATTATAAAATACAAACAATAAAATAACACACATTTGCCCAGCCCTTCAAATCAGGAAATCAGGTTATAAAAACAGTGACCTTTAACTGCACATATTTTACTGATAGTTTAAAACAACCAAATCTGTAATGAACCTCTGAGAGAGAAATATGTTTGTGTTTTTTAAACCCACATAAAAGCAGAAGCCAGAGTTTCTCTAGGGATCACTATTAAATATTTTTAAAAGATGCTGGGATTTTGGGTTCACCAAATCTCCACTGCTGTAATTACACGATTTCTTAATGCTGACAGGCTATTTGATAAGCGTTTTGCAGAAAAAGTCTCTTTTTTAAATCTAACCACAGATCATTTAAATTTAATGAGCTGTTAATGGAGAAAAAAATGCAGCGGTTAGAGGGGCCACACAGAACCAATTTCTGCCTCAAATCATGCAGCTCTGCTTCCCAACTTTTTTTAGTTTGAAGTAAACTGCCAGACTAATCTCATGTTTACAGATCTCTCTCTGAAACTTTTACAACGTCTAATTATCTAAAGTGCTAAATGCAGACGCAAATCGTGGCAGAGGGGGAAAAAATGAAAAAAATTAACCCAATCTCTCCAACTATATAGAAAAAGGACAAATGTACAAATGAATAAATAAATAAATTATGAATTAATTAATAAAATAATAAATTATGAATTAATACATTAATTTACTAATAAATAAATACATAAATTAATTAATTCATAATGTTTATTCATTTATTTATTTATTTATTTTATTTTATTTATTTATTTAAACTTTTTTTTAAGTAAACTGCCAGCCTAATCTGATGTTTACAGATTTCTCTCTGAAACTTTTAGAAGGAAATATACTCCAAAATACTCCAACTGTCAAAGAAGGAAGGAATGAAGGAAAAGAATGTACAAATGAATAAATTATGAATTAATTAATAAAATAATAAACTATGAATTAATACATTAATTTACTAATAAATAAATACATTAATTAATTAGCAATATTTATTCATTCTATATATTTATAAGTAATTTCATTTTATTTATTTATTTAATGAAACGCTACTACAGCATGTTCCACCTACAGGGGTTGGACAAAATAACTGAAACACCTGGTTTTAGACCACAATAATTTATTAGTATGGTGTAGGGCCTCCTTTTGCGGCCAATACAGCGTCAATTCGTCTTGGAAATGACATATACAAGTCCTGCACAGTGGTCAGAGGGATTTTAAGCCATTCTTCTTGCAGGATAGTGGCCAGGTCACTACGTGATGCTGGTGGAGGAAAACGTTTCCTGACTCGCTTCTCCAAAACACCCCAAAGTGGCTCAATAATATTTAGATCTGGTGACTGTGCAGGCCATGGGAGATGTTCAACTTCACTTTCATGTTCATCAAACCAATCTTTCACCAGTCTTGCTGTGTGTATTGGTGCATTGTCATCCTGATACACGGCACCGCCATTGGATGCACATGGTCCTCCAGAATGGTTCGGTAGTCCTTGGCAGTGACGCGCCCATCTAGCACAAGTATTGGGCCAAGGGAATGCCATGATATGGCAGCCCAAACCATCACTGATCCACCCCCATGCTTCACTCTGGGCATGCAACAGTCTGGGTGGTACGCTTCTTTGGGGCTTCTCCACACCGTAACTCTCCCGGATGTGGGGAAAACAGTAAAGGTGGACTCATCAGAGAACAATACATGTTTCACATTGTCCACAGCCCAAGATTTGCGCTCCTTGCACCATTGAAACCGACGTTTGGCATTGGCACGAGTGACCAAAGGTTTGGCTATAGCAGCCCGGCCGTGTATATTGACCCTGTGGAGCTCCCGACGGACAGTTCTGGTGGAAACAGGAGAGTTGAGGTGCACATTTAATTCTGCCGTGAATTGGGCAGCCGTGGTTTTATGTTTTTTGGATACAATCCGGGTTAGCACCCGAACATCCCTTTCAGACAGCTTCCTCTTGCGTCCAGTTAATCCTGTTGGATGTGGTTTGTCCTTCTTGGTGGTATGCTGACATTACCCTAGATACCGTGGCTCTTGATACATCACAAAGACTTGCTGTCTTGGTCACAGATGCGCCAGCAACACGTGCACCAACAATTTGTCCTCTTTTGAACTCTGGTATGTCACCCATAATGTTGTGTGCATTGCAATATTTTGAGCAAAACTGTGCTCTTACCCTGCTAATTGAACCTTCACACTCTGCTCTTACTGGTGCAATGTGCAATTAATGAAGATTGGCCACCAGACTGGTCCAATTTAGCCATGAAACCTCCCACACTAAAATGACAGGTGTTTCAGTTATTTTGTCCAACCCCTGTAAGTCATCATTAATCCATTGTCTGTTTTTACAATTGCTTTACCTTGGTCAGGGTGTGTTCAATGCATTGGGTGAAGAATGAACAGCCCAGACAGGTCGCCAATCCATCACAAAGCAAACGTACACACAGACACACGCACTCACAGGGCATTTTTAGTACTTTCAATTAACCTGACTGCATGTCAGACACACGGGTGTCACATACAGTGGGTGACAAAAAATGATGAAGACCTCTATTAAAAATTATTCTACTGCATATTTCTACTAATGTTTTCATTACACATCATGTAATCAGCGTGGCAATTTGGGTTAAACCTTACTGGTAGTTGGGATGTTCCCCCTTTTGCTGTAATGACAGAATGCACCCAAGCTGGCCTGGCCTTGCCCGCAAATCAGTATGATCCTCCTCTGAATATCACAGTAGGGTTGAGACACTCCAGGTTTTTAACTAATTATTAGATGACCAGGTCTAATCTGTGGTGGGTAGCACTGACACCTCACTGCAATGGTTAAATTCCCAGGTGGACTGGTCCGGGTCCTCTATGTGTCTTCTTGTACGTAGACGTGCATTCAGGTTAATTAGAGCTATATAATTAGGATAATATAATTTTAAATTATATATGTAAACACATTACTTTAAATATGTATAAATCTTATTGGTCAGTAGTGCTATTGAATCTGCTGCTCTTAAATAAATGATGATTGTGGCTAGTCTGAAAACCCTTTCCTTCTTTTCTTTATATATGTGTTTATGTGTTTATGCCTGCAGTGCTTTTGCTCTTTTCAGCCACAAAAATGACATCAAGATCCTGTAAAGCTGCAGTAAGCAAGGGCAAAGAGCTCGGCTTTGCAACAATGGCACGGTGCCAGGCCATTTTTCCTTTTTTTTTCTCCTTTTTTTCATTTTGCTCCAGTTCAACTTCTGCTTTCAACACACAACACACAGCTCACAGCTTCTCTGTCACTGCTTCTTTACTTTTATAACAAAGGTTCTTTTCACTCTCTTCTATACCATACTGCCATATTTGGACACATTACCTATTTCTATTCCTATTGAAAATAATGAACCAGCTTCTATCTGTGTGGCAACAGTTTGGGGAAGGTGCCCCTTGAACAAAGCCAGGTCCATAAAAACATAATTTGAAGAACTATTATTATTATTATTATTATTATTCATGAGGATTATGAAGGTCCATGAGTAGTGCAGCAGTATTTACAAATACATTAATTCATTAATGTATTAATTTAGTTATTAATTTGTTTTTTAAATTAATTAATTAATTAATTATTAATTAATTAATTAATTAATTAATTAATTAATTTTATTTCATTTTTCCCAAAGAACTGTATTCTGTTTCATTTGACAGTTTGGTTATTTATACTGCAGCATGTTAGTGACTCAGAAAACAGGCCCAAATCATGATGCCTTCACCATCATATTTCACAGTTGCTATAATGTTCTGGGGTTTATAGCATTTGCAGGTTTTTTTTTTAATAACACAAGCTGATTTTATTTATTTATTTATTTATTTTGATTATTATAAAAAAGATCAATGAGTGCTGACTGGTTGTGTTGATTGTGTTTAAAGACAAAAAAATTACCATGTTTCTGCCCAGTGTAAGCAAAATAAATAAATAAATAATATAATAATAAACAAAGCAGAACTAATAAACAGAATACAGTTCTTTGCCAAAATAATGAAAAAAATAATAATCATAATAATTATAATAATAAAAATAATAAATAAATAAATAATATTACACAAAGCAGAACTAATAATCAGGATACAGTTCTTTGCCAAAATTATAAATAATAAATAAATCAATAAATCAATAAATCAATAAATAAATAAATAAATAAATAAATAAATAAATAAATAAATAAATAAATACATAAATACATAAATAAATAATAATCATACTTTCAACCTAAAAAACAAGACCAGGGCCTTTCTCATTCCAATCAACAGTCCAAGGTCCAAGGTGTTCAGTGGGACACCACAATGTTAAAGACAAGTAATATTGATTTTATATAACTGATTTTTATACATTTGTTAGCAGTGAGTGTGACTAAAAGTCGACTTAAGTCAAGAATAAGCAGGGATGTCCGCATACTTTTGGCCATAAAGTGGAGAATTAATTCATGCAGGTTTTTTCTTTTTTTTAATTGATAGAAGGCATTCGACGTACAAATATTTTAGCACAGCCATTACTTCTCTGTGTCCATGCCAGTGTTTGTACCTTAGTGAGTGAAGAAAAGAAAAAAAATGCATATTAAAAAATGTAAATTCTGGCATCATATTAATTTTTGGCACACAGTCTGGCCTCGTCTCAGGCAGCAGGTGGCACCGTGTTTGATAAATCCCGGTGTAATTTATCTCTTGTCTATTGGCTTTTCTTGGTGTTGATGGGAAAAGTAACTGCTTATCAAATATTAATGTCACTGTCGGGTTCACGGTGACAGCCGGTATCAATCAAGTTACTCGGTTTTACCACCCTTCATTATTTCTCTCTTCTTAAAGCTTTACTCCATTTATAAATATACACTATATGATTAAAAGTATTTGGACACCTGACCATAAGCATATTGGACATGTTGGTATTAAAACAGACTGACCTTTATTTGACATTTTCACCTATAACAACAGCCACTCTTCTGAGAAGGCTTCTCACAAGACTTTGAACTTTGCCTGCAGGGATTTGTGCCCATTCAGTCAAAATAGCATTTGTATGCCAGGGCACTGATGTTGAAGAAAATCTCAAATGATGTTCCAGTTTATTTTAAAGCTGTTAGGTAGGGCTGAGGTCAGGGACTAGAGTTTCTGTAAATCGAGCTTTTCTTCATGGCTTTATAGATCTTGCTTTGTGCACAGGGTCACAGTCATGCTGGGACAGGGAAGAGCCTTCCCTAAACTGTTGCTGCAAAGTTGGAAGCATATAATTGATTTAATACACCTGTTAAAATTAAAATTTCTGTGACAAACATTCAAAGTGACTTGAGTAAATACCATGCAAACAATTGAGGGTTAAGGGTCTTGCTCAGGGGTCTGAAAAGTGTTTGATCTCTGACCTAAATCCTGTCTAATTCTAGATTTTTTTTCACCCTCTTTGCATTTTTTCAGATTGGACATACTTAATTTCCCTGTGCACTCTGTGTGCAAAGTGTGCAAACACTTATGATACACATACTGTTCATAAAGGGGCTGCAGGCTAGGACATGCTTTCTTCTAAATGTGTGAAGCCACAGACCACAGGGGCCATTCTTCTCTCTGTGTAGCCCAAATCAGCAACTAAAACAGGAGGTGATTCCCTAAATGGTCTTCTAAATGTGCCATTGTAAAGACCCTATTTGTTATTATTATTATTATTATTATTATTATTATTATTATTATTATTATTATTATTATTATTATTATTATTATTAATATTATTATTATTATTATTATTATTATTATTATTTTATTATTATTATTGTTATTATTATTATTGTTGTTGTTGTTGTTGTTGTTATTGTTGTTAACAATAATATTAATAATAATAATAATTGTATTGTCATTATATATTTATTTATTGCATCTAACAATCTAGTCATTTAAGCTTAAACATAATAATAATAATAATAATAATAATAATAATAATAATTGTATTATCATTATTTGTATTTATTTATTTATTTATTTATTTATTTATTTATTTATATTGCATCTAACAATCTTGTCCTTTAAGCTCAAACATAATAATAATAATAATAATAATAATAATAATAAAAAATAATTTTATTGTCATTCTTTTTATTTATTTATTCATTTATTTATTTATTCTGTATCTAACAATCTAGTTCTTTAGTTAAAAACATCCCAACCATCACAGTTGATATTGCAGTTCATCCCAAAGGTATTCACTACGAATTATTCGTACCATGACATGAATTCCATGCTCTGTCTATCCTCTCTCGCTCTTTCTACCTGGTTCTGTTTTTGTATTCCCTCATTTGTCTTTCTCATGCCGAATAAACAAGACTAACCCTAATAAGTCCAGGTCAGAAAGAACAATAGACCGGTTGATGCGCTTCTGAATCCATGGCTGCTGCACCTCTGACGGCTGCTTATAAGAACGTAAGGAAGGAAACAGTTTTTCCAGCTTATGCTGTATCGATCTGGCTCCAGCACTTAACCTGTGATGTATTAGCGATATCGCAGTGCTATGCTAGTTTATTGCACAGACCTGCTTACATTTCACACTGAAATGCCTCCTCATTTGTCATCTAAATGCAACGAAGGAACACATCAGTATTAAACTCTGACAGAGCATTTGCTTTGCCTTGGGATGCAGCTAGCTTCCCGCTACCTTTGCTAGCTGAGTGTCTAAGTGCCTTGCCACAGGGTCGGCAGCTAAACTGTAAATGGCCAGTATGGCGTCCCAGTGGGGATCAAGTGGAACCTTCTAGTTCTGTTAATACAGCTGACGTCAAAGCTTCTGTATACTGACTGGTGCGCCCATATAAACAGGGCTAGTTTAGATGCACCTTACAAAAAGTGCATTGCTCATGTGATCAACAACCACCCAGGTCAACTTTAACCTAGCTTCAGGGTGCCCGTTTTGAAGCAGAAGCTTTTTTTTCTGATCGGCAGCCTGTTAGCCCATGTTTTTTTACATTTACGAAATTCAGCAGATGCTTTTATCCAAAACGACTTGCAATTGTAACTGAATACAGTGCAATCAATTGAGGGTTAAGGGCCTTGCTCAGGGGCCCAAGAGTGGAAACTTGTAGTGACCCTTTTTACTAGTCAGGACATTAACCACTTAGCTACCAATGCTACATTTTGACTGTGGATAGTAGAATCAGCAGCTTATTTATTTATTTAGTAAATATTAGTTGTATTTATTTATTATTAAATATTAATTTTATTTATTTATTTATTTGATATTAATTTTACTAAATATAAATTTTATTTATTACATATTTATTTTTGTTTATTTATTTGATATTAATTTTATTAAATATAAATTTTATTTATTAAATATTTATTTTATTTATATTTATGTATTTATTAAATATTCATTTTATTTATATTTATTAATGTAATGATTTATTTATTCATTTATTTATTTACTTTCTGATTAGTGGCTGAGGTTGGAATGGCATGCTTAGTCCAGTAAGCTTATCCATATCTTTTTTTCTTCATGTTCTGCACAGGTCATATTTGATGCAACGGTGGCACCTGAGTCGAAGGGCTACATCGGCCTGGATGACATAATTCTGCTGAACTACCCCTGCTGTAAGTACCATCTGCACTTCTCTTACATACACACAAATACACACTTTTGACTGTGGTTAAACCCCTTTCAGACAGGAACAAAAGCCTACGTCTGAATGGGTCGAGTGCACACTTAGTTCTCGCCCCTTTGTTGTCTATTTTACAAAAAAAATTATAATAAAAATAAATATTATCTATCTATTTATTTATCTTTATATTTATTTATTTATCTATTTATTTATGTATTTATTTATATATTTATTTGTATATTTATTCGTCTATTTTTTATTTATTTATTTATTTATTTATTTATTTATTTATGTATCTATTTATTTATTTATCTGTTTTATTTTTGTATCTATTTCTTATTTATTTATTTATTTCTTAATGCATTTATTTACTCATAAATTCATTCATTCATTCCTTCACCTACTGAGCAGTCAGAGAAATCTCCAGCATGTGTCTCACCTACAGAGCTATTCATTTCTCCATTCTTTCCTACCTTGTGTTCTTCTTCACCCTGTCCTCCTGCAAAACACCGTTCTATAGTTCACCGGACCGACTGGTGCTGTGAATGACTCCCTCAGCTTTCTCACAGACAAAAGGCCACCAGTGGACGCAATGTCTGATTTTGGATCTCAGAAGTGCTATCAGCCAGCCAGGCAACAATTGACTGTTTTTGAAATGGGGAAGACCAAGCCCTGCGATGGATTGTTATTCCTTCCCTGAGCCCAGGTTTACCGAGGACACCGAGGATAAAGCAGCTGAGTGTCAGAAGACTGAAGTGTTTCCATCACTGTGCAGATTTCCAGTTCCCACAAAGAACTCAAACTGGGCACAGACAAGCACACCCCCATCTATAAATATTTTATACCCCTCATAAAGTCCTGCACTCATAGCGTGACAGTAAGTGACTCTTGGTTGGAGGTTGTTAAGCACGGAGCGAGTTGGTATGCAGCCGTTCGGTCCCTCGTTAGTCTCCTTCTTCCATGTGGAGCGTCATCAAAGCCGATGTTAATCAATGCTAATGGGGTGGTTATAAGCTTATGAAACCTACTAAGTCTTCGATCGCTTTTTTAAAAGAGCCGAGAGGTCGTTCCGGGCTTCTGAAAGCCAGCTAGACACCCTCGTAAAACTCTCAGCAAACAGAAGCATTTTATAGTCGGCCGGGTTGCCAGAATGAACACTTTTGGACAGGCTCACTTAAGCTGATCCCACTCTGGCGAGGGTTGTTGTAAATTTGTTTTATCTTTTGAACCCTGGCAGTGTTGAAGAAGTGTTCCTTGGCATGGATTATTAAGCAAGAACTGCGCTCATTAGATGAGCTCCTGATGCACTGATGCAAGTTTCACAAACACACGAGGAAGGTCCAAAATATTTAGTCCAAAAACAGGAACATTTCATCATTTGGACGGGATTTTCATGAAATTTAGGAACATGACATCCACAGAGACACCAGAAGAGAATCGTTTTTATAAGCGCTGCCAGTGGGCAGCTACAACAGACAAAGTAAGCTTTGACAAATTCAAGCGATGTCCAAATATATATATATGGACACCCTTCCATGAACTTGATTTAGCTGTCGCCAAATCACCCAAAATTCCCCCATGCCAATAACATCCTGCATATCTTTAAAAAGGGTGTTTCTTTAATTTGTGCCCAGTCGTTTAAAAGACCATGTGGCAGGTCAGGCACTATTGCACATGTGTCAAACTCAAGGCCCGTGGGCCACATAAAATGTCTTAAAAGATGTATGATTGTCTTAAAATACACTGTTAAATCGTACATAAACTGCATCTCCCACAATGCATGCCGATTTTGTTACCTGCAAAGTGACCGCATCCCGCCACTAGATGGCAGTGTTTCCATATCAGCGTTTAACTGAGGCGGTTTTCCAACAAGTGATGTTGAGAAATATTTACAAACAAAAAATTGAATGGAGATGTGGCCTATGGTGAAAATGAGTTCGACAGACAAACAAAAAACAACCAGGAAAGGGCCTTCCCCAAATTGCTTTCCACAGTTTTCCACAGAACAGTATCAGTAATTTCATATAATTAGCAGTGCTTGTGGCTGAAACGTCAGAACTTTTACTTGAATATTTACAGTCGTGTCTACATACTTTTGTTTGCACATATGAGATAATAGCTGATATTTAGCTTAGAACGCTGGAAAACCAGGACACTACAGTATGTATTACCCAGAATCCTTTGTGATTAACAAGGTCATAAAGTCATGGAGCTCATATGTACACTGTGTCCAAAAAAATGTGGACACCTGACCAAGAGCTTGTCAAAGATCCTCTTTAACTACAGTTTAATTATAGCCTTCACACTTCTGGAAGGCTTAACACTTGATTATGGAAAGGGAATGGGACTTCCCCAAACTGTTACCACAACACAATGCATAATTAAATAAATTAAAAGGGTGTCTACATACTTAATGCCCCTTGACTCTTATGGAAAGGCTTTATACCAGATTTCAGTGGGGCAGTTGTAAATAAGAAGGCCTGACTCACAGTTGACTTTCCAATTCATCCCAAAGGTGTTCAATTTGCACAGACCACAGTTTACCATTGTTAGATAAAAAAAAACAGGAAAGGGACTTCCCCAAACTGTTACCACAATAAAGAAATCTGAAACACCTGACCTTAATAAATAAAAAAGGGTCCCGGACTCCTTTATACCACATTTCGGTGGTGCAGTTGTAAATAAGAAGACCTGACTCACAGTCGACTTTCCGATTCATCCCAAAGGTGTTTAATTTGAGTTTGTCCACTCCAGACTTCAGTACAAGTGAACAAGCTTTGGTGAGATGAATAATCGGTCAGTAAAGCAGGTCGACAGCGTTTAACATGAACCTCAGAAAGCCCCGCGGTGCTGCAGTGCGCTAGCTGCACTAGCTATTACGTAATAGATTGTGACAAAGCGGCGTAATAGTCCACAGCAGGTATGTTAATGGAGTCTGAAAGATCTCTGAAAGCTGTAAACGCTTTATACCCTGCCCTCCATTATAACACCGAGCTATTAAACTGGCAATAAAAATTCCACACAATGACAGATTTGATGTGGCACTTGGCCGGGTGCCCATGCCGAACAAATTGAGATTTCATTATATCCATTCATGACGACTTTCTCCCATTCAAGTCCTTTCAGTCCAATCACCTCCATCTGTAGACGGCAGGCTTACTGTCATTCTCATTTTTAGATTCGTGCAATTATGTACATACTTATCATCATTTACAAACGTACAACCAGTATGAAGAATTTTAATTAAAACTGCTATTAGAGTGAAACAGGAAGAGAATTGGGTTACAGGTTTTATGATTCTTGGACTGTATTACTGTATAAATAGAAGCAATTTTTAAAGAATAACTAGAGAGATGCGTCTACAGTTATGAACCTTGGAGATAAACAATGAAAAAGTATTTTTATTTATTAATATTTGCAATTGCATTTCACATAAACTGTCTCTCTCATACATACCTACACAATTATTTACCCATTAAGACCCTGTATAGTTATTTATTTATTACAATTTTACATATATATATTATTATCACTAGTAGTAGTAGTAGTAGTAGTAGTTTTACATACCTAGCCATTTCCATTCTTCTTCTTATTATTATGTATATATTACTATGGCTATAGGTCTAACACCGCATTGTTTCTTTTTTTCTTGTTCTTCTTTTCTCGCTCCTTTTCCTTGTTTCTCTTTTTCTCATTCCTTTTTCTTTCCTTGATCCTTCTCCTTTTTTTCTTGTTCCTTTCCTTTCCCCATTCCTTTTCCTCATTTCCTTTCCTCATTTTGTTTTTCTTTCCTTGTGCTTGTTCCTTTTTATCTCGTTCCTTTACGTTTGTCGTTTGTTTTCCTTTTTTTATCCCTTTCCTTGTTCTTTTTACTCATTTCTCTTTCCTTTCCTTGTTCCTTTTCCTCGCTCCCTGTTGTTTCTTTCCTTTCCTTGTTCTTTGTATCTTTATTTCTCGTTCTTTTTTTTCTTGTTTCTTTTCCTAATTTCTCTTTCCTATTCTCATTCCTTTTCCTCATTCTCTTTCCTCGTTTCTTTTCCTTATTCTCTTTCCTTGTTTCTTTTTCTTATTCTCTTTCCTCGTTCCTTTTCCTTATTCTCTTTCCTTGTTTCTTTTTCTTATTCTCTTTCCTCGTTCCTTTTCCTTATTCTCTTTCCTCGTTTCTTTTCCTTATTCTCTTTCCTTGTTTCTTTTTCTCTTTCCTCGTTTCTTTCCTTTCCTTGTTCCTTTTCCTATTGTCTTTCCTCGTTTCTTTTTCTTATTCTCTTTCCTCGTTCCTTTTCCTTATTCTCTTTCCTTGTTTCTTTCCTTTCCTCGTTCTTTTTTCCTCATTCCCTTTCCTCCTTCCTCTTCCTTATTTCTCTTTCCTTTCCTAGTTTCTTTTGCTCGTTTTCTTTCCTCGTCCTGTTACTTTCCTTGTTCCTTTTCTTTTTTTTCCTCATTTCTTTGCTTCCCTTGTTCCTTTGACTTTTTGTCTCATTACTTTCCTATCCTCGTTCCTTTTCCTCATTTCCTTACCTTGTTTCTTTCCTTTTTTTCATGTTCCTTTCCTTGTTACTTTACTTTGTTTCTTTCCTTTCCTTGATCCTTTTTCTTTTTTTATTGTTCCTTTACTTTTCACGTTCCTTTACTTTCCTTGTTCCTTTTCCTTATTTCTCTTTCCTTTTTTTGTTCCCTTTCCTTTTTTCTTTCCTTTCCTCATTTCTTTTCTTTCCCTGCTCTTTTTTGTTTCCTGTTCTTGCTTCTTTTCCTCTTCCTGTCCCTGTCCTGTCCTTACTCTTTCCCCTGTCCTTTCCTTTTTTCTTTCTTTCCTTCCTTCCGTTTTTGTGTGTGTGTGTGTGTGTGTGTTTGCTCAGTATTAAATTTAGCAAAAATTTTCCTTGCAAGATTACAGAAAATTGGTCTTTTACATTTCAACCTGCTGTTTTTGTATCAGCTAGTTTGACTTTACTTTAAAATGCTTTGCCTTGGGTGACTCACATAAAAAGCAATGTTTCAAAATACATACGGCCATCTGTAGAAAAACCACGGAGGCAAAACGACGTAAAAACACGAGTGAAATAAGCTTTCAGAAATCATTTGGTCTGCTGAAAAGTTAGAACGGTAGGAAGGAGGGCAGATGGAATGGGATGTGAGGAATAAATGAGACAGAATGAGATGTGATGATAAAAAAAAACACTGTGGATCAATTATCAGACTGTAGGATCTCCTGGTTTTACAATCGCTGGAAGGTTTTCAGGCGTCCAGCTCATTACACGTTTAGTAGTTGAAGGTAATTTGACTTGGTGTATTAGATCCTTAGGGTATAAAAAGCCCCTTAAATGAGAGAACAAAAACCCTCATTATTTCTTCTTTACTATATGACTAAAAGTATGTGGACATCCATTAAAGAACTTGTTGGACATTCAATAAATAAAAACAAATAAATAAAAATAAAAAATGAAAAATAAATTAATTACTTAAATGACTTTTCCCATAGAGAAAAAAATAATTAATATTAAATTAATTGTTATTAAATAAAGATAAATAAAATAAAGAAAATAAATAAAAAATAATTAAAAATAATAATAAATAAATAAAAATAAATTAATTACTTAAATGACTTTTATCCACAGAATAATAATAATAATAATAATAAATGAAAAATAAAAAATAAAAAATAAATAAATAAGTAAAATAAGTTAAAAATAAAAATAAAGGCGCCCAGGTGGCGCAGCGGGATATTCCGCTGACGCACCAGCACCGAGTTTCTGAACCTCCCGGTTCGAGGCTCGGTGTTGCCACCGGTCGGCTGGGCGCCATCTGGTGGGCATAATTGGCAATGCCTGCAGGGTGGGGGACCGGACTATATGTGGGTGGGTGGGTCTTCATGCGCTGTGTAAGGACCCTGATTTGCAGAAGAGACGCCCGTGCAGAATGCACGGACGAGAAGAGGAGGGCTGTACACGTGTAAAGAAGGCGTGGGGCAGCGGCGTGCTCTCCTTGGATGCAGGTCTGGTGTGCCTGTTAGCAGCGGAAGACAGATTGGAAGCGCTAAAAATTGGGAGAAAACTTGGGGAGAAAATTCGGAGAAAAAAAAAAAATAAATAAAATAAAATAATAAAATAAAATAAAAATACAAATAAAAATCAAATGACAAATGACTTTTCTCATAGAAAAAAATAATGTTAAATACAAATAAATCAAATAAAAATACATAAATAAATGAAAATAAATTATTAATAATAATAATTAATATTAAATAAAAATGATTTTTTAGATTAATTAATGACTTAAATTGTTAAAACTTTATTTTTAATTAAATTAAATTTAAATTAAAATGTGACTTTTATAAACGTGACCACTAGAGGTTTTTTACAGAATAGGCTTTAGGGTAGAACCAATGAATGGTTCAGGAGCATCATATCTGTCTCATATTTATTAATTCATTCTCTGATTTACCACTGCTTTATCCTGGTCAGGGTTATGGTAGGTCCTATTTTTGAGCAAGAGGCAGGAAACAACCCAGATAGTGTGTCGGTCTATCGCCAGTCTCAATCTCAGAGCATACTTACACCTAGGGCATTCAGAGGAGTGGGGAGCTGGGGAATCAAACCCAGGTCTCATATTCTGAATCTGTAAGAACCCAACAAGACTCTCAGAACAGTAGGAACTAATAGGTTAGTGGCACAAAAGGTAAACAATAAACTCAGAGAAGCAGATTTTAGCTTTTTAAATTACCTTGTGTATATAATTTTATTTATTTATGAATATATTTTTTCATCTGGTCAGAGTTGTGGTTCGTTGGTTTAAGTGGAAAACACTGGAACAAATTACCCTGGCCATGGCGCCAATCCATCACTGGGATTTGGCCAGCACACACACACACACACAAACAATCATTTCTGTGTAGACGCCCGGGTGGGCTAGAATAATAGGCCGCTGTGCCACTCGAGCACCATTGGATAAAATGTGCGATATAAAATGTGCATTGGGTAAAATGTGATATGAATGGTCTTATATTCCTCCTGAATGTTAAGCAAGTCTGAGCAGCAGCAACAGGAAATGTAAACGTCGCACAAAGATGGATCAACTATTTAAATACCGGGGTGTACGTACAATACAACAGGTTAAAAGTATGAATTAGAAACTGGATTCATTAAAAATAGTTCAGAAATGTTTTTTTCTGTTGTAAGTGGATCGTGTGTCCTGCATTTAATTAGAACTTGTGGTGAACTCTTTATACTGTAAAATGAAAAAAAAAGAATGACTTTTATATGGTGAAAAGTCAGTAAAACTTATTTCCCCTTTTTAATCTTTAAAATTTCAGCTGAAGAAAATGTGGGCATCACGTCAGTGGAAGTAACATCAATGCAGCTATTGGTCCAGGGTCTGGTAGACATGTACAAAGCGGGCATACTGATACCCGCATTTCAATTCCATATGAATTGAAAAGTAACATACAGTAGAAAGAGAATGTTGAAAAGCATACTGCACATTTCTGTTTGATCATGGACCTTCTCCTCGCTCTGCCTGGAAGGAGGTCTGATAGATGATGCTGTGGTACAACCCCAAATCAGAAAAAGTTTTGACAGTATGGAAAATGCAAATAAATAAAAAAATGCAGTGTTCCTTACATTGACTTTGATTTGACAGTTTGAACCTGAGATATTTCATGTTTTATCTGCTCAACTTTATTTCATTTATTAATATACCTCCATTCCTGTGAAAAAACGATTATAATTTATATTATTATAAATAATGATGCGATTTTAAACAGGTGATTGTAATCATGGTTTGGTACAAAAGCAGCATCCAGGAAGAGCTGAGTCTTTGATGAGCAAAGATGATCAGAGGATCTCCAGTTTGTCAACAAATGTGTGAGAAAATGATTGAAATGTTTAAAAACAATGAACCTCAAAGAAAGATTGGAAAGGATTTGCATATTTCTCCCTCTACAATGCATAATATCATTAAACCATTCAAGGAATCGGGAGAAATTTCCGTGCATAAAGGACAAGGGCGTAACCTTAGCTGAACGCCCATGATCTTCAATCCCTCAATTTCTCTTGTTTATTACAAAAGCACGTTTTTTAATTTATTACTTTTTTTTATAACTAGGGTTCTTTTTATTTTCTACAGATAAGGTGCCTCACTTCACCAGGCTGGGAGACGTGGAGGTAAACGCAGGGCAGAATGCCACCTTTCAATGTGTGGCTAACGGACGAGCTTCCAAGATGGATCCCTTTACCATGGAGGTAAGAAGAAGGGGTGTGTGGGTGTAATGTTCCCCTTTCATGCATCGTCACTGAGGTGTGACCCCCAACAACACAAAATAACCCACACAGTTCATTTGTATGGAAGGTAGCTTATACATTAATGAATGTATTGATGCACCATCCATCCATCCATTCTTCCATCCATCCATCCATCCAACTTAAGTTTTTAACTTAAAACATTAACAAATAACTAAAAGGGACTTTAGACAAAAGGAAAATAAAAGTACTTTTGACCCGCTTGTCTTATTTTGTTACTGCCACTGTGGACACAACACTAAAGACGGCACCCATGAGTGCACACAACATTATTACTTACACTTATTGTCGTTGTTACAGTACTTGTAAGAAAGCACAGTGTAGCACAGTGTAGTTCTTCCTCATAAGTGCTGCTCACTAATGCACTGAGATACATTTACTCACATCATTTCACTCAGCACTGCTGGACTCTCTCCATCAGCGGTGATATTAACATACTAAGTATGATCGTTCCGGAGCCACTATCATCCTTCACACTTATCATCTGCTGTACGTAAATACCCATGATTCCACTTTGCTGTGCTGGGTATCTGAGGTAATGTTCCTGAGCTTGGTTGCTGACAGAGGTGTTACAGCCGTGAACGGTCTTTACAGAGACCTTAATGTACAGCAACCTTATTTAAAGATCTTTGGTCTTTGTAATTTATTTTGTTTTGCATGAATAAAAAACATTACAAATTTAAATTTCCTCCCAATAGGCTCATAAACCAAGCTCATGAAAATATGTAGGTAGATATTTATTTCAAAAACAAAACAAAATCAATACATGACAGTACATATTGTATTAAACAGCAAAGCTGGCTGGGAAAAAAGGCACAGACCAGTATAAGCTGGTTCTTAGTTTAATCTGTTTTTTTTTTGTTGTTGTTGCTAAATACTGATTTATTACTCAACCAAGCAAATGAAATAAATAAATAAATATATTTATATTTTATTATTGAATAAATAAATGCCTCAAATAATTTATTTTTAATAAATAATAATAATAATTTTTAATAATAATTAATATTATAATAAATATAATTAAACTTTTATAAACAAATAAATAATAATAAAAATAATAATAAAATAATAATAACAGTATTAATAATAATAATAATTTATATTTAAAAATAAACAAACAAATAAATAAATAAATGCAAATAATAATAGTAATAATAATACAAATAAATAAATAAATTAAATAAAATATACACTGGGCACCTGCACACGTGGAAGAAAACTTCAGTCTAGGCTGGTACTTTTTGTAGTAATCTGCCACTGGCTGATTAGTAAAGGAAAGCCTATTGGTTCACATTTGTCAGAGATGGCAGAGGTTAAAAGTGCAGTCAGTAGATTAGATGTCTAATTGATTTTTAAAATAAATAAATAAATAAATAACATATAGAAAATATATTATGGTAGAGGTGACAAACCATTGTAATCGAAATGCTTTTTGACGGTTGGAGAAAACCAGAGCTCACCGAGTGACACTAAGTGCCAATAAATAATGTTGCTTTTAAATAAAATGGCTAGCCACCGTGCCGCCCATTCGAGCGGTCAGCCACCTTCGGCTTATGAAAAGAGATTAAATGAAGCAGGAAGAAAAATTGGTGGTGACAACATAGCAAGCTGGTCCAAACAACCAAAAATGGGTAAAAAAATAGGAACCCAAAACAAGGGTTGGACTGCTGAGGCCTGCACCCAGCATGGATCCAAATGTGGGGCCCACTTACGAGAGGCTCTCTAGGCTCCCAGAACGAGTGATAGTATTTGTTGTGGACCTGATCAAGCCTGGCATCCTGATTTTACCAAGAAGGAACAGGTGCCAACAGAGGAGCCAGCAACACTGTGAGGAAGTACCCATGATTAAATCCACTTCCCTTCACCTGCAGCAAATTAACGCTCAATGAGGCGCAGGTGGCTGCCAGTTACGAGAAACCGGAACGTTAATCATGTGCACCGTCAGGCCCCCTCTGTCGGCAATAAACGGCATGGCAGATGGGCATGATTTTGTAATGTCTATTGTGATTCATGATTCTTATCACCCTGCTGATCTCCACACCAGGTGGGAAGAACGTAGTGGCAAGTATTTGTGTTTAGCACCAGCTGTATTGTGTTGTCTTTAAAACTGGATTATCAAGACCAGATCATTTTATTTCTTTATTTTTTCTCCCTGTCCTTGAATCTTTTATCCATATTCAGCATGGATACGCTTTGCTTCCTGAACATCCTTTAAGTTTAAAAGTTATAGAAGGACTAACTTAAAATCAAGACGTTAATTTCACACAACATTTAACTCCTCACTGAAGTAGCAACTCTACAATAGAGGTGATTCTCATAAGAGATTCTCATTTTAGGTCCTTGACAATGTCATAACAGTGCATATAGCCCTGAACCAACAAGATAAAGTTAATTTGTTGTCTTTTTTACCACTGTTTTATCCTGGTCAGGGTTGCTGTGGGTCTGATTCATTGAGCGAAATGTGGAAAACACCCCCGACAGGTCCCCAGACCATCACAGGGCAAACACACACATACACACTGATATCCAGGGCAATTTTAGTGGCTCCACTTGGCCTGACTGCATGTTTTGGACTTGTGGAGAACATGCAAACTCCACACAGAGAGGACCCTGGCTTTCTGGCCGGCAGCTACTTGCAACACATCCTGATTAGTAATGCTTAACAACCAAGTTTACAGTTGTTGTGTACCCCTTTATTCCGAGCAGCAAAGTCTGGCTTGTGGAGGCAACACTGTCTGAAATCTGGCAACCTTTTGGGTCACTCACTCACTCACTTAACCGCTTATCCTATTAGGGTTGTGGGGGGGAAGGGGGGGGGGCACACAGTAACACCCTGGACGGGGCGCCAGTCCATCTCAGGGCAAACACACACACACACACACACACACACATTCACCTATAGGGCAATTCAGTGTCTCCAATTAACCTGACTGCACGTTTTTGGACTGTGGGAGGAAACCAGAGCTCCCAGAGGATCCCCGTCTGGGGATCGAAACCAGGACCTTCTTGCTGTGAGGTGACAATGCTCATATGCTGATTAGCAATGCTTAAAATTTTTATAGTTGCTGTGAACTTCTTAAATCAGAGCAGCAAAGTCTGACTTATGGAGGCAACACTGTCTGAAATCTGGCAACCTTTTAGGTCACTCACTTTCTTAACTGCTTATCCAATTAGGGTCGTGGGGGTGGGGGGTGGGGGCTGGAGCCTACCCCAGCTTTTCAATGGGCGCAAGGCACACAGTAACACCCTGGATGGGGCGCCAGACCATCGCAGGGCAGACACACACACACACACACCAATAGGGCAATTCAGTGTCTCCAATTAACCTGACTTCATGTTTTTGAACTGTGGAAGGAAACCGGAGCTCCCAGAGGAAACCCACACAGAAAGGACCCGGACTGCCCCGCCTAGGGATCGAACCCAGAACCTTCTTGCTGTGAGGCGAGAGTGCTACCCACCGTGCCACCCGAGATAAAAATTAGAATTTTTGAATTTTGTCATGTGACCGTATTATTGGTCGACTCTTAGCTTACTGTAAAAAGTTAGACTGCATTCATATGAATTTATACCGCAAAGCACACTAGTGCCATTGTTATCAGGGGGAAGTAGACAAATGACAGCAAAATGTAATAAAAAGTCCCAGGTTTGAAAATTTGTCTGGATGTGTCACATCATTATTATGCATTAACCAGTCAGTGAAGGGGAGAATAAACTATCTACAAATATCCAGCATATAGAAAAGCTGGTACTTTACAACAATCTATGGCTGCATCCCAATCCAGATTATGCCCTACTAAACAGAAGACAACTTAATACACAACAATTAGTCTTGTTGTATTTTAAGACAAGTTTCTTCCCAGTTTTGTGAGGTAAAAATAATAAATAAATAAAATAAATTAAAAAACACCCACAAACCAGCAACACATCTGTGAGTTTTCTGAAGTCCAAATCATCCATGGAAACACAGCGTGTGGACTTCTGTATATGATATAATGGCCAATTACACCCATGCTTTTCTGCTCTTTGATGCTACAGAGGTGGTGTGCGGGAGAACATTTTCACTTCCTAGTTTGGTCCTCGAAGCTTTGTAAGGGCTTTGACCTGCCTGACTGTCTCATTATAGCTCTGCCTTGCACCACTTCAAACAGAACAAAATAATAAGGGCTCATATAGCATCCTTGTTCTGCTAGAGAAAAACATATGCTAAACATATTTTCCATATCTGTGTTTGCTAGTTATGCTGGTTTGAATAAATAGTCATTTGCAACTGGACACTCAAACATCACTTCAAAATTAATAGGTAGTAAGACCAAAGGTATGTGGACATCTGACTGTGAGCCTGTTGGATATCCTATTCCAAAACCATTGGGCTTTTGAATGGAGTGGCCTTCAATTTACAGCTACATTAGCCTCTCTTTTAAGACTTTCCATTAGATTTTGTTGTGGGTCTGTAGGAATTTGTACCTAGTGTGTTTGAGGTCAGGACTCCTTGCAGGCAACTGGAATTCTATTTAATAAATGTACACATTCAACACTTTGGCAAGCATTTTAACATAGCATTTAGCATTTTTAAGGACACTTATAGGCCACAATGGTCCTTATAGGCCACAATGCTTAGCCTAGGGGTTAAAATGCTTGATTGATCAACACTTTGGCAAGCATCACTGATTGATTGATCAACTGATTTTTTCAATTAATTATTTTTTACATGAACAAATGTTTAATTTGCATTTTTTTGTTCAGTAAATATTGTAAAAGTATATAATAATAATAATAATAATACATGTTTAAATGTTTAATTAGTATTTTGTTCACTCTTAGTAAATATTGCAAAACTATAATATTAAAAATAACAACAATAATAATAATAATAATACTAATAACAACTATAATAATAATAATAACAACAACAATAATAATAATAACTATGATAATAACAATAATAATAATAACTATAATAATAAAAATAATAATAATAATAACTATAATAATAATAATAATTCAAAACTGAAATCTCAGAAACAATTAAGACCCGTCCTCTTATTTACCGTTTTGATGAGGCACCTTTGGCGATTAGTATAATCAGTATTACAGTGGTACCTTGAAACTCGACGTCAATTGGTCCTGGGAGTGGCGTCGAATTTAAAAGACATTGAGTTTTAAGGTATTTTTCCCATAAGGACGTATGAGAAACCTGTTAGTGTGTTCCATGGTCCTGTGAAACTGCATATATTTTAGGCTTATGTAAAATAATGGAGTTGTTTTGACACTATCCTGGACGGGACGCCAGTCCATCGCAGGGCAGACACACACACACACACACACACACACACACACACACACATACTCATACACACACCCATTCACCTATAGGGAGGGCAATTCAGTGTCTCCAATTAACATGACTGCATATTTTTGGACTGTGGGAGGAAACCGGAGCTCCCGGAGGAAACCCACACAGACAGGAGGAGAACATGCAAACTCCACATAGAAAGGACCCGGACCGCTCCACCTGGGGATTGAACCCAGGACCTTCTTGCTGTGAGGCGACAGTGGTACCCACCGAGCCACCATGCCGCCCCATTTTGGTCGATTTTTATGGAATGGATGGAATGAATTAGGACTAAGTATGTGGACACACATGAGCAATTTTATTTAGATCCAAATCTATTATTATAAAGACTTTAGACCCATTTTTATGTGTTTTACAAGGTCACACCGTTGGGTTCATTTTACAGATGTGTATCCTCCTGGATTGGGTAAAAGAATAGAACTCTGGGCTTCAATTCGGGAGCCTTTCCAAATTTTAGCAGAAGATTTAAAGAGGAACGTTTTTTTGCAGCCTTTTCCCTTGTCACATTGCAGACGGGAGCACTGTGTCCCTCTGGCATTGCTGTTTCAAAAGCTTCACAACATTCAGGTGTCAAAGTAACTCATGCAAACACACACACACTCTCACACACACTCTTTTATGTTCTTTTACTTCATCCTGAGCTTGAAGTGGCCCATGAGAGCATGCTTAGTGCTATATACCCCTTTGTGAAAACACCTGGAAGGTCCCTGTACGTGGGTGCATCTGGTCTTACCATAGAAATGTAGGAAATGATGTATTGAAAGAGTGAGGGGGGGGGGGGGGGGATGGGTCGGGTGCAGGAAGCTAGACGAATGCATACGGTGACATTTACGGTTCTTTTTTTTCAGCTCTTCAAAACTTCCTGTCTGTATCACCTTGGTATAATTTATAATAGTCTAATGTATTATAGACTCACCAAGAAACACCTGCACACCTGATCATTCGTGTAATTATCTAATCAGCTAGGCATGTAGCGATAGTGAAATGAAAAGTCCAACCGGCATGGATCAAGAGCTCCGGTTCTCAGCATGTATCAGACTGAGGAAAATGTGATCTAAATGACAAAACGTCCAGTAAGAGGGAGTTGGGTAGGTGGGAACACCTTGTTCCCTCCCACAGTTTGAAGTAACATAAGATACAACAGTAGGAATGTGTACCTATGTAAATGATTTTAGACAGAAAGGGCAGGCTTGCAGCCGAAGTTCTAATTTATACCAAAGGCTCAGTGTGGTTCAAGGTCAAGTCTCCTTCCAGGCCACTGGAGTTGTTCAACATCAAACAGTTTTTTGCACAGAGGTACCATCATGCAGCAGTGGAATAGCTGAAGAACAAGGAACAGAGCTGTACCCCTCCCTTTATACTGCTCTAGTCACATCACATTGGGTGTTGGACTTTGGAACCTCCATTCTGTACTAACTTTTGTTTCTTGTCTGCTAATAACGGCTTGTTGCTTATTTCAGTACTTTAGACTCCCAGCAACATCTCAAGCAGCCACATAAGGATTTAACAACTATAAGTATTTAATGCACAAGCATCAAACATAATATCTAATAATCAGCTGGTCACTGGTTCAAGGTAATCATGGTTTGGTACAGAAGCAGCATCCAGGAAAGGCTGAGTCTTTGATGAGCAAAGATGTTCAGAGGTTATCCAGTTTGTCAACAAATGTGTGGGGACACTACTGAAATGTTTAAAAACAATGAACCTCAAAGAAAGATTGGAAGGGATTTTCATATTTCTCCCTCTACAGTGCATAATATCATTAAACGATTCAAGGAATCAGGAGGAATTTCAGTGTGTAAAGGCCAAGGGTGCAAGCTTAATCTGAACGCCTGTGATCTTCGATCCCTCAGATGGCACTGCATCAAGAACCGCCACTCAACAATAGCTGATATAACCACATGGGTGAGGGATTACTTTGGCAAACCTTTGACAGACACTACAAAACAGAGTTACATGCACAAATGCCACTTCAAACTTTACTGTGCAACAAAGAAGCCTTATGTTAACCATGTCCAGGAGCGGCGTCAACTTCTCTGGGCTCTGAGGCATCTAGGATGGACCTTTTTTGGAAAAAAATGGATGCCATGTGCTCCAGACCAAAGGCGACAAGGACCATCCAGACTGTCATCAGCAACAAGTCCAAAAGCCAGGGTCTGTCATGGTATGGGTTTGTGTCAGTGCCCTTGGCAAAGGTCATTTACACTTCTGTGATGGCAGCGTTTATGCAGAAAAGTACATTGAAATCTTATAGCAACATGTGCTGCCTTCAAGACGTCTTCTTTCCAGGAACGTCCAGCAATTTTCAACAAGACAATGCAAAACCACATGCTGCACACATTACAAAGGCATGGCTGTGGAAGAAGAGGGTACGGGTACTGGATTGGTCTGCCTGCAGTCCTGACCTGACCCCAATAGAGAATGTGTGAAGAATTTTGAAACTAAAAATGCGGCAACGACGACCCTGTACTGTTGTACATCTTAAGACGTGTTTGCAGGAAGAATGAGACAAAATAAAAGCTGAAACATTAAATCACTTGGTCTCCTCAGTGCTAAAACGTCTTTTAAGTGTGGTGAAAAGGAATGGCAACATTACAAAGTGGTAAATGCTTTACTGTCCCAACTTTTTTTGGAATGTGTTGCAGGCCTGAAATGCAGGAATGAATGTTTATTAATAAATGAAATGAAGTTGAGCAGATAAAACATGAAATATCTCAGGTTCATCCTGTCTGCAATCAAATAAAAGTCAAAGAAAATGTAAGAAACTCTGTGTTTTTTATTATTTGCATTTTTTATGCTGTCCTAAATTTTTTTGATTTGGGGTTGTACATAGTTCATACATTTATTTATCCAAATGGTCAGGCAAGTAGCATTGCAGAGATTATAAACTCCAGGGTCTGAGATCCATTGGGGTATTGGGGTACTCTTCCACTGGTTGGGTACTAAGCCACCGGTTGAAATGGCACACGCACTTTTTGGACCCACTGTAACCGTCAGTGTGATAAAGTGGTTAATGAAGATGAATGAATGAATGAGAAATGTGATTGGTGTTTTGTGTTATAAAGTAACGGCTTTATTAAACCCAGATCTAGCAGGATAATTACACATCTAGATTACAGGATGTGAATGTGTAATCACTGAGTAAAATGGCTGTGAAATGTCTAATCAAGGGTTTTCTGTTGCTCTTTTTTTGTGTTTTTTTTTCCTCTCCAGAGGCGGAGTGGTCTTCTCATGGCACCGTATTTACTCACCTCATCAGTCGGTGAGCGACGTCTGGCTGCATGGTTCCAGATAGACAGAGCTCAGCGCTCGGAGCAGGATCTTTACCGGTGTATTACTCAGTCTTCTTACGGGGCAGCTGTTTCCAATTTTGCTGAGCTTATTGTCAGAGGTAATGTCATACAGTATTTACAAGCACTTTTTTATCACTACAGACATTGTAAAAACCAACTGGTTATTAACTCAGGCCTCACAACAACAATTTATACACATTTTTGTTCTTTGTTGTTAAAATATAATAAATATTGTAATATTAAGACGTCACAGCATAAAATGTAATATAATTTAAAATAATAATAATAATTATTATTTTTTTAATTCACTGCTTTATCCTGATTGTGGTGGGATCATTGGATGCAGGGCATGAAAGTATCCTGAATGGGGTGTTAGTCCATCATAGGGCTTTGGCAATCTACCCTAAGTCATAGACAATCATGCTTTTGTAGAAGCCTGGCTGGCTGATAGCAGTGTGATGGGTTAGCCTAATAGACTGCTGCACCACCAAAGCATTTAATATTTGTTTATTATAAAAGAAGCATATTATATTAAAATAATAATTATAATAATAATAATAAGTAGAAAAAGAAAAAAGAATAACTAATAATAATAATAATAACAACAACAACAACAACAATAATAATAATAATTGTAATAAAAAAATATAATTAAAAAAATTGAATTTGAATTAAATATATACAGTATATATATATATATATATATATATATATATATATATATATAACAATAAAAACAAAACAACAACAGAATCACAACAATAATAATAATAATAATAATAATAATAATAATAATAAAAAAAAATAATAATAACAAATACTATATAATAACAATAAAAACAAAACAAAAATAACAACAATGATAATTTTATTTTTATAATATAAAAAATAGAAAAAAATACAAAATCATATATAATAACAAGAAAAAAATAAATAATATTAATAATATATAATAATAATAAAAAACAGCAATAATAATAATAATAATAATAATAATAATAATAATAACAATAATAATAATAATAATAATAATAATAATAATAATAATAATAATAATAATAATGGTTTATCTTTTCAAGTGTTTTCCTATGTCCATGTCATGCCTGCAAAACATTCCAAATCAGGGAAAGGGGGCAATATAAGACATGATCCAAAAAATTTTTTTGAACCTTTTATAGGTAATGCTATTATAATTGAGGCTATACACATTTAAATGTTCTGCCATTTACAAGCAAGATCGGTGAAGATCCGCCATTGCTAAAAATAAATAAATAAATAAATAAATAAAACTGCATAAGCAAATGGTCCAACAGTTAAAGGGAAATGTATGGATTTCACCATGTACAATTAAGAAATCTTTATGCATGATGGACAGTGTTGTAAATGTACTGAATGGCCCTGATCTTCAGACAACACTGCATGAAAAAACAGCTTATATAATTATTATAACCTCATTAATGTAGAGTACTTTCTGAACATATCAGTATAAACAGATTGTTGCAGCATCTGCAGGTTTACACAAACTAAAAGCTGTGTATCAACAACACCCAGAAACACTGAGCTGTGATCTCAAGCAAGATGCTACAACAACCACAACAACAAGTTTTCACATGATTGCAGAACATTTTAAAAGGAAAACTGATGTAACACATTTTGGCCTGAGGGTGAAAAAACAATACAATAAAAAATCAATTGAGTATTATATATTCAGTCAAAGTTTCACAATCCCGGCCAGAAGTGGGTTAGAACAGAAAGATTTTCCCAAAGTCGAGAGGTCATGAACAAGATTGCTCCTCCACCTGCTTTTTCAATTCTAGGAATGAACTTGCTTAGAATTCATGACACAATTCTGCTTTCAGATTGGTGGAAAAAAGATAGTAATGAGGGTCTGGTGTGCAGGTGGGTTTGGTAGCTGATCTCGGTTCTGATGCAGTGACAAGCCATATAACTTGTTCCATAGTACGCAAAGATCAATAACTCATTCTCCTCTCCTACACCTGCAGCTACATCAGCAAAAAAGACAAGGGTAAAACCAAAAGTATATAGACAGACTTTCTAATAATTGATTTTGTTGCATTTAACTTAAGGTACTGGATAGGTAACCTCAGTAATCTGAGGTTTGCTGGTTCAAGCCCTACCACCACCAGTTGCCAGTGTTGGGCCCCTGAACAAGGCCTTAACCTTTAAGTGATTGAAAGATTATTTCACTCAGAGTTGAGAATTTTACACATAGTAAAAGAAATATAGTGTACTGTTTCTCATTAGTATAGTGAAGCACTGTTTTCCAATGCACAGCCAGAGCTAAAATCTTAATGTTGAATTAATTAATCACTAAGAAATTAATGTTCATATTCAATAAGTAATTAAACTATAAAATTAAAAAATTAAAATGATTTAGAAAAGGAATAATTTAGAAAGAATAATTTAGAAATAAAATAATTAAAACAAATAATAATTTAGAGAAAGAATGGTTTAGAAAAAAAATAATTCAGGAAAAATAATTTAAAAAAAGAATAATTTAGGAATGAAATAATTAAGATTAAGAATCATTTACAGAAAGAGTAATTTAGAAATAAAATCATTTACAAAATAATAATTTAGAAAAAGAATTATTTAAAAAATATTTTAGAAAAGGAATAATTAAAAAATAAAATAAATAAAAAAGAATAATTAAAAAAATAATTATTTAGAAATAAAATTATTTAGATAAATAAAATAATTTAAAAAAGTATAATTTAGAAAGAAAAATAGTTTAGAGAAAGAATAATTTAGAAAGGAAATGATTTAAAAAAAAGAATTATTTAAAAAAGAAATAATTTAGATAAAGAATAATTTAGAAGAATAAATATTTAGAAAAATAATTTAGAGAAAGAGTAATTCAGAAATAAAATAATTTAAAAAAAGAATAATTTAGAAAAAAAATAAAAATAAACAATTTAGAAAAAGAATAGTTTAGAGATAGAAATAAAATAAATAGAAAAAGAAAAATTTAGTGAAATGATAATTTAAAGAAATAATAATTTAGAAATTAAAATAATTTAGAAAAAGAATAATTTAGAAATGAAATAAATTAGGAATAAAATATTTTAGAAAAAGAATAATTTAGAAATGAAATAAATTAGAATTAAAATAATTTAGATTAAGAATAATTGAAGAGCATAATGTACTGTACCTACTTAATGTCTAAAATGAGCTGAAGGAAAACAGTCAGGCTCTTGTAGTCATCTGTGACCGGGTGGAGTTTGCTTATCTTGTATGGCAGAACAGATAAGCTTGAGAGGGTCCTTCAGAAGAATTTAATTGCTTATCATGGTGAGATAGAATTTCTAAAACACGGTAAAACTGATTCTGCTTTAAACTATTTTTAAATACGAGTTAAATATTTCCAAAAACGAGATTTCTTTTGGTCACCAACTCCAGCATAATATGAATACAGTAAAAAAGCAGTAGCAGTAAATCCCTGGAGAAATCTTCAGCTCCACACTGGCAGAAGAGAGCTGTCATATTAGGTCTAGTTGATGTTCTTTTCTGTAGGCCTTTCATGCAGAGCTCTGACCCAGTTCTCTTTGTCTCCTCTGGCATTTTCTGCGTACAGTGGACATTCTGAGTATTTAACTTTAACAGGAATTTGTCTGGTCTGTTATGAGCTTAAAAGATATTCAACTTAACCACGGTTTGATGTTTTATAGGCCTTTTGATTTGAATTTGTGGTTTGTGTTTTGTTATGACATTTCAGTGCTAAATATTCTTATATAACTGGTTAACCTCTTAAACTCTTAAACATGAAGCCACTGGATTATATATGCTTTATGGCTTAAAGTATGGCTTTACAACCCCAAATCAGAAAAAGTTGGGACAGCATGGAAACTGCAAATAATAAAAAACACAGAGTTTCTTACATTTACTTTGACTTTTATTTGATTGCAGACAGGATGAACCTGAGATATTTCATGTTTTATCTGCTCAACTTCATTTCATTTATTAATAAACATCCATTTAAAAGACGTTTTGCCACAGAGGAGACCAAGTGATTTAGTGTCTCAGGTTTTATTTTGTCTCATTCTTCCTGCAAACACGTCTGAAGATGTTCAACAGTATGGGGTCGTCGTTGTAGCATTTTTCATTTCAAAATTCTCCACACATTCTTTATTGGGGTCAGGTCAGGACTGCAGGCAGGCCAACCCAGTACCCGTACCCTGTTCTTCCGCAGCCATGCCTTTGTAATGTGTGCAGCATGTGGTTTTGCATTGTCTTGTTGCAAAATGCTGGACGTCCCTGGAAAAGACGACGTCTTGAAGGCAGCACATGTTGCTATAAGATCTCAATGTACTTTTCTGCATTAATGCTGCCATCACATAAGTGTTACTGACCTTTGCCAAGGGCACTGACACAAACCTATACCATGACAGACCCTGGCTTTTGGACTTGTTGCTGATAACAGTCTGGATGGTCCTTTTAGTCTTTGGTCTGGAGCACTCGGTGTCCATTTTTCCCAAATAAGACCTGGAATGCTGTTTCCTCTGACCACAATACATGTTTTCATTGTGTGATGGTCCATCCTAGATGCCTCTGAGCCCAGAGAAGTCGACGCCGCTTCTGGACATGGTTATCATAAGGCTTCTTTTTTGCACAGTACAGTTTTAAGTGGCGTTTGTGCATGTAACTCTGTATTGTAGAGCTTGACAAAGGTTTGCTAAAGTAATCCCTCACCCATGTGGTTATATCAGCTATTGTTGAGTTTCGGTTCTTGATGCAGTGCCATTCAGCTTAAACTTGCGCCCTTGGTCTTTACGCACTGAAATTCCTCCAGATTCCTTGAGTCTTTTAGTGATATTATGCACTGTAGAGGGAGAAATATGCAATTCCTTCATTGTTTTTAAACATTTCAATAATGTTTGGAATCACATCATTATTTAGTTTTTTCACCTCATTACTAGCCCTAAATTGCCCCCGTCCCAACTTTTTTTGGAATGTGTTGCAGGTCTGAAATGCAGGAATGGAGGTATATTAATGAAGTTGAGCAGATAAAACATGAAATATCTCAGGTTCAAACTGTGGCTTCTTTTCTTACTTGTCCGCCTTTCTGTTTTTGTCTGTAGTCCCGCCCACTCCGATAGCTCCACCCCAGCTTCTCCGGTCAGGCCCCACCTACTTGATCATCCAGCTAAACACCAATTCTATAGTGGGAGATGGACCGGTGATCCGGCGGGAGATCGTGTACAGAGCGAGCCATTCGCCGTGGTCGGAGACTCATGGAGTCGGCTCTCTTACGTACAAAGTCTGGCATCTGGAACCGGACACGGAATACCGGATCAGTGTCCTGCTTACACGGCCTGGAGAGGGGGGGACTGGACCACCCGGACCACCTCTAGTCAGCAGAACCAAGTGTGCTGGTAAGTGACTTAGAAACTTAGGAACCACATTTTGTTACAATAAATTTGATCTCTGTTTATATGATTTTATGCTTTAGGCCTGGCTCACAGTCAACATTCCAATTCATACCAAACATGTTTAATGAGTTAAGGTCAGGGCTTTTAAAAAGGCCTTAAAAGGTGGCTTTTATATATTTTATTTAGCATCAGACTCATAAAAACATGTCTTTATAGATCTCATCTCATTTTGACCCGCTATTAGGCAGATTTTAAAAAACTTCTTGAACACAAATCTAGATGTCGCTACCTCATAAAACAAATCTAAAATGCTCCCCATCTTCTTTCCCCAGACTCAAAACATTAATGTTACCAAGTTTGTGGACAAACATGGCGACTTCAAAGAAACACAAACTAGACAGGGAAAATGAATTTTTTTTTTTACTGAGTTCAGAGGGAAGTGGGTACGTTTAATTTAAAGAAAAAAGTGTAATTGTTAGCAATCAAGTAGGTCTATTATATTTATATAATAGACACAATTATGTTGTATTCAGACACAGTCTATATAATAATAATAATAATAATAATAATAATAATAATAATAATAATAATAATAATAATAATAATAATAATTAATAATAATGATAATAATAATGATGATAATAATAATAATAGTAGTAGTAGTAGTAGTAGTATTACTACTACTAATAATAATAATAATAATAATAATAATAATAATAATAATAATTATTATTATTATTATTATTATTGTTATTATTATTATTATTATTATTATTATTATTATTATTATTACTAAGAAAAGTTTGGACACTCCTGGTGTACTTGGTCATGTAACGTATACAGGATTTTTTTTTTTTTTACCTAACACCCATGGTGTGTACTATTTTTTGGGACTGGTTAGGAAAATCTTTGAGCTTTTATATGTCTAGTGAACCTGTATTGTGCTTTTCTCTTCCCCTCTTGCCTTATACATCACTGTCAGTGTGGCTTGTAGCATCAATTCATCTCAGTCACTTATAGCAATAAAACATGTCTCGCAGAGAGAACTTCCTGTCTCATATCTACCTAATGTTCAACACTCACAAAACTAGTGATACCAGAGCCTGATAGTTCCTTCTTTATTTATTATTTTAGTCAGAATATTCTCTGTGTTAAACTGAGTGAGTGAGAGAGAGTCACTGAGTCAGTGTGCACTGGTATTGTTGGTTTGCTTTATTGGTTCCATTCATCCTATGTAAATATGTGAATATATTGACAATATTGCACATAAGAGATAGAAGAATCTCCCATGAAATAATTATAATACAACCCCAAATTAGAAAAAGTTGGGACAGTATGGAAAATGCAAATAACATGAAAACACAGAGTTTCTTACATTTACTTTGACTTTTATTTGATTGCAGACAGTTTGAACTCAAGAAATGTCCTGTTTTATTTGCTGAACTTCATTTCATTTGTTAATATACCTCCATTCCTGCAATTCAGGCCTGCAACACATTCCAAAAAAAGTTGGGACGGGGGCTATTTAGGGCTAATAATGAGGTGAAAAAACTAAAAAATGATGTGATTCCTAACAGGTGATTGTAATCATGGTTTGGTACAAAAGCGGCATCCAGGAAAGGATGAGTCTTTGATGAGCAAAGATGATTAGAGGATCTTCAGTTTGTCAACAAATGTGTGAGAAAATGATTGAAATGTTCAAAAACAATGAACCTCAAAGAAAAACTGGAAGGGATTTGCATATTTCTCCCTCTACAGTGCATAATATCATTAAACCATTCAAGGAATCGAGAGGAATTTCAGTGCATAAGGGCCAAGGGCGCAACCTTAGCTGAACGCTTGTGATCTCCGATTCCTCAGACGGCACTGCATCAAGAACCTCCATTCAACAATAGCTGATATAACCACATGGGTGAGGGATTACCTTGGCAAACCTTTGTCAAGCACTACAAGTTATATGCAAGTCAAGAGTTATATGCACAAATGCCACTTAAAACTTTACTGTGCAAAAAGAAGCCTTATGATAACCATGTCCAGAAGCGACGTCGACTTCTCTGGGCTCTGAGGCATCTAGAATGGACCATCACACAATGGAAACGTGTATTGTGGGAACATTTACCAAACTTTTTGTCCACACCTTTGACTTCTAAATTTGTGATAATTTAAGTTCTTTCCATGCACAAACTGTGCTATGTGCACAGAGGTGAAACCATGAAGAACCACGAATGAGATTGAAAATGTATATTCTTGTTTACACATCTCCCTGCACTGCAGATTTTTCTCTTGAACTCATTTTTGAAAGCTATTTTTCTGAAATGACCATATATTACTGGAACTCCACTGCCCACACAGCGTTCTGACCTCAACCTCAATGAACACATTCAGGATAAATTGGAACATTGATTGTTAGTCAGGCCTACTCATTCAACATCAGTGTTTGCAGTGTTTTCTCTCTTGCTATCATCTAATAAATGTATTTTTTCTGGTCTGTTTTATATTGTGGAGTTGAAAGCACTCAGTCTAGAAACCTTTTAGTTCTTTATATTTTTCATTAGTTTTGAGATTTATGTTTTTCGTGAAGTCCTTGAAGACATTTTAAGAACAGTGTAGATTTACATCTGTTCTGAGTTATTTGCTCTCACTGTGATTCGAAATGGTCCTAGAGTCTTAGAAATAGCCCTGTAATTTTTTATAGACAACAATATTTTTGAACCCAGGACTTTATTCCTGTGAGGTGACAGTGATACCCACCGAGCCGCCTCCACAAACACCTTTGGGATAAATCAAAACATTGATTGGTTGCCAGACCTATTTATTTAACATCAGTGCTTGACTTAACAAATGTAATATTGACTAAATAGATTCAAATTGATTGATTGATTGATTACTTTATTCATCTCTGAAGTGAAATTGCAGTGTTACAGCAGCAAGCATCACAAGCATCACACAGAACATGTCAATGTAGTGAAAGAAAATAAAATAAAGATTAAAATTAGATATAAAAAAATATAAAAAATATATAAAAATATACTATTAATATAATAATAATAATATATTATAATAATTTATTATATTATTACTAATAATATAAAGTGCAGTTTGAAGACATGTGTGCAGTTGTGCGATGTGCAATTAAAACAGTACTATGTCTAAATATTTACAGTCTATAAAATAATAATAATAACAATAATAATAGAAATAATAAAAATAATAATAATAATAACAACACCAATAATAATAATAATAATAATAACAACAATAGAAATAATAATAACAACAATAATAATAACAACAACAACAAAACAACAACAATAATAATAATAATGATAATAATAATAATAATAATAATAATTTTGTGAAAAGTTGTCCAAAAAGAGTGTAGGCTGTTATCGACGCAACTTCATATTAATGCCTATGCTTTTGAAATGAGATTTCCAACGAGCTTGTGGTTAGGTGTCCACATATTTTTGGCTATATATGACTGTATTTAAAATGTGAGATTTCAACATGACGTTTGTTACCAGTATAATAATAATCTCTTTTTCTTCACCCCCAGAGCCCATGCGTCCCCTGCGTGGTCTCACCACGTCAGAGATCCAGTCCCGTCAGCTGGTGTTACAGTGGGAGCCTCTGGGCTACAACCTGACCCGGTGTCACACCTACTCTCTGTCGCTCTGCTACCGTTACTCCACCGCGACAGGAAGTGGGGCCATCTCCAATAACGCCACGGTGAGGGAGTGTTTATCAGTGGAGAGGAACACGTCACGCTTCACACTGCGAGACCTGCCCCCCTTCCGCGCCGTGCACGTACGCCTGGCACTGTCCAATCCCGAGGGCAAGAAGGAAAGCCGTGAGGTCACGTTCCAAACCGAGGAGGACAGTAAGTACAAATCTGTTTATTGACTTCAGACATATTTGACTTTACTTTTTTTGCGATGGTTTTGTGGCTTTGAATGAATATAATTGTAATTTTTTTTTATTTATTAATCTAAACTTAACTACCAATAATAACAAATTTATTTTATTTTATAAAATATATATATATATATATATATATACAGTGTATCACAAAAGTGAGTACACCCCTCACATTTCTGCAAATATTTTATTATATCTTTTCATGGGACGACACTATAGACATGAAACTTGGATATAACTTAGAGTAGTCAGTGTACAACTTGTATAGCAGTGTAGATTTACTGTCTTCTGAAAATAACTCAACACACAGCCATTAATGTCTAAATGGCTGGCAACATAAGTGAGTACACCCCACAGTGAACATGTCCAAATTGTTCCCAAAGTGTCAATATTTTGTGTGACCACCATTATTATCACTGCCTTAACTCTCCTGGGCATGGAATTCACCAGAGCTGCACAGGTCGCTACTGGAATCCTCTTCCACTCCTCCATGATGACATCACGGAGCTGGTGGATGTTAGACACCTTGAACTCCTCCACCTTCCACTTGAGGATGCGCCACAGGTGCTCAATTGGGTTTAGTCCATCACCTTTACCTTCAGCTTCCTCAGCAAGGCAGTTGTCATCTTGGAGGTTGTGTTTGGGCTCGTTATCCTGTTGGAAAACTGCCATGAGGCCCAGTTTTCGAAGGGAGGGGACCATGCTCTGTTTCAGAATGTCACAGTACATGTTGGAATTCATGTTTCCCTCAATGAACTGCAGCTCCCCAGTGCCAGCAACACTCATGCAGCCCAAGACCATGATGCTACCGCCACCATGCTTGACTGTAGGCAAGATACAGTTGTCTTGGTACTTCTCACCAGGGCGCCGCCACACATGCTGGACACCATCTGAGCCAAACAAGCTTATCTTGGTCTCGTCAGACCACAGGGCATTCCAGTAATCCATGTTCTTGGACTGCTTGTCTTCAGCAAACTGTTTGCTGGCTTTCTTGTGCATCAGCTTCCTTCTGGGATGACGACCATGCAGACCGAGTTGATGCAGTGTGCGGCGTATGGTCTGAGCATTGACAGGCTGACCTCCCACGTCTTCAACCTCTGCAGCAATGCTGGCAGCACTCATGTGTCTATTTTTTAAAGCCAACCTCTGGATATGACGCCAAACACGTGGACTCAACTTCTTTGGTCGACCCTGGCGAAGCCTGTTCCGAGTGGAACCTGTCCTGGAAAACCGCTGTATGACCTTGGCCACCATGCTGTAGCTCAGTTTCAGGGTGTTAGCAATCTTCTTATAGCCCAGGCCATCTTTGTGGAGAGCAACAATTCTATTTCTCACATCCTCAGAGAGTTCTTTGCAATGAGGTGCCATGTCGAATATCCAGTGGCCAGTATGAGAGAATTGTACCCAAAACACCAAATTTAACAGCTCTGCTCCCCATTTCCACCTGGGACCTTGACACATGACACCAGGGAGGGACAACGACACATTTGGGCACAATTTGGACATGTTCACTGTGGGGTGTACTCACTTATGTTGCCAGCTATTTAGACATTAATGGCTGTGTGTTGAGTTATTTTCAGAAGACAGTAAATCTACACTGCTATACAAGTTGTACACTGACTACTCTAAGTTATATCCAAGTTTCATGTCTATAGTGTTGTCCCATGAAAAGATATAATGAAATATTTGCAGAAATGTGAGGGGTGTACTCACTTCTGTGATACACTGTATATATATATTTTTTTTTTTTTTTTTTTTTTTCATTACAAGCTTTGCACACAAGTATTTTGGTAGTTTATTCCTTTTTTTCATGGCAGTTGTAAAAATAATTTGGTTTATAATTATTATTTTTATTGGATTTAAAAAATAAATTAATGATTTTTTTTTTTTAATATGATCATTTTTTATTCATTAATCTACACTTAATTACCCATAAGAACAAATTTAAAGCATTTTAGAGATTTTTATATTTCATTACAAAGTTTGCACACGAGTATTTAGGTGGTTTATCCCTTTTGGTCATTTTTATTTTTTAATCTACACTTAATTACCCATAATAAATTTTTTTTGGAGATTGTAATTTTTTCATTACAAGCTTTGCACACAATAATTCATAAAAATTATTTGGTTTTAATTAATATTTTAATGGATTTTATATATTACATTTGGTTTTTAATAAAAAAAAATCATTATTTTTATGCATACATATACACTTAATTACCCTTAATAACAAATTTAAAGCATTTTTAGAGGCTTCAGTTTTTCATTACATGGTCTGCATAAAAATAATTCTAATTTAATAAATATTTTAATGGATTTAAAATATTAATTTAATAGATTTGGTTTTCAATGAATATCTTTAATAGATTTTAAATATTATTTTAATAGATTTGTTTTTTTTAATGAATTTAATCGTCATTTCTTATTTATAAATCTACACTTAATTACCCATAATGATGAATTTAATCCATTTTTAGAGATTTTAGTTTTTTTTAATTACAAGCTTTGCATATGAGAATTTGGGTGGTTTATCCCTTTCTTCATAGCAGTTGCAAAAATAAATTATCACATTGGGCCTGGTGTCCACGAAAAATATTAAGACCAATGCAGGAAAACACATGCACACAATTACTCACTGACTTAATGTTACTTTAAATCAAGAAGCAACTTGGGTAGCCAATCCACCTTATGCATGCACGTGCACCTTATGCATTTTCTGAGGTGGCAGGAAAGTGGAACGTTCATTCAAATTATGTAATTAACAAAAATAAATTAACCAAACACACTGTATGATAAAAGCTATGTGTACACCACTCCAGAACAATATCAGAACAATTGTTCCGTCAGGAACAATAATGGTATGTGTAAATCAATATAACCTGAGAGCACATACTCATCTAATGCACATTTTGCACCATGACTGCAGTCACAGAGGCGCAGTATTCATCAATTTATCAACACGTTCAGCTCTGTCAATTTTAAGTTTCATTTCCAGATATCTTTGATATTTAAACTGTGTCAATTCATTCCAAACTGCACATGTAAAATATTTTATTAATTGTTGTTTCACTTTGCAATTATAATTATTTTATTATTATTATTATTAATCACACTCCCACAAGACAGATTCTCCACAGGATTTTGCTGAATCAAAGCCTTTTTTTGCAGTTGATTCATTGCACAATTAAACGAGTTTTCTTTTAATTTCATTCCAGTTACTTTATCTAATGCCTAGTGGGAGCTCAGCAGTCAGTAAGCATAACTAATTATCTTCATAACTTATAAATCTCTTCAACAGACCTGACTTATTATATTAATCCAGTTATGATGTTGTCTCATACAGCCCAGATAAGCCTGCAGGTTATTTATTTTAATGCTCTATTAGTTCTATTATATTTAATGCTCTATTAGAATCTACGGCTTCTGCATAAATAAACGAGCGTTCAACTTGTTAAAAACAGGACATTAATAATCCACGACCGCAACTGGATCAGGAGATTTTGCTTGCCTGGCATTTTGCATATTTAGCTGCATTGAAAAGCAACTGGAGCCCATTCTCATGCAAATATGAAAAAAAATTGAGGTCCAAGTAACATCTACGCGTATACAAGTCAACGTGTTGTGTACGGGTCGTACTTGTGCACGCTTGGGTTTGCTGGTGATAAACAGAGACGATGAAAACAACTCATTTATCACCGTGGTGTAATTCATTCAGTCATCATTTATTTCCCTTCTTCTTCCCTGAGGCACATTTCTGCTTCCAAAAGTCTGTGGGGAGAAACAAGCACTCAATCATTTTTGTTTTTGTTATTTGGTATATTTCAGTGAATGTACCCGGTGTGGACGAAAAACATGTGGACCTCGATTTGAGTCCAAGTGTTTCAGCTTTAACCGTCGCTTACAGTTGTAAACAGTTAGTTAGATGGAATAAGTTATACACCTCCAACAACTTTTGAGAAAAGGCTATTTGTTTTTCCAGCATCTTTGTGCCCATACGCTCAAAGTAAGGGCCATAAAGACATGGGGTCTGTCTTAAAACCTAGTGAGCTGCCTTGCTGCCCAATGCCTACTAGGCAGCTGCTTAAGTAGAGAGGATTCTAACTGACTATTAACTTCTGTTAACTTATGTTTTAGATAATCAAACTACTTTTAATTTTCAGACAGAGAAAAAACAATCAGAAAATCACAATTTTTTTTATTTATTTTTTATTTATTATTTAAAATTTTTAATAATTATTTTATTTATTTATTTTGCATTTTTCCCAATTTTCCTCCCAATCTAGTCATATCCAATTACCCCATTACATTATGCTTCCTTTCTACTGATGCAAAAACAAATTTTTTAAATGTTTTTCTTTATTTTATATATATATATATATTTTTTTTTTATTATTAATGATTTTATTTATTTATTTACTTATTTATTTTGCATTTTTCCCAATTTTCCTCCCAATCTAGTTGTATTCAATCACCCTATTGCATTATGCTTCCTCTCCAGATGCAAAAACAAATTTTTTTTTTTTATTATTTATTTTTGTAATTTTTTTTTAATTAATGATTTTTTTTTTTTATTATTTTTTTTTTTTCAATTTTCCTCCCAATCTAGTCGTATCCAATTACCCGATTGCATTACACTTCCTCTCTACTGATGTTGATCTCCACTAGTGATAGAGGAGAGCGAGACTGGCAGCCCCCTCCGACACGTGTGCAGTAGCCAACTGCATCTTTTTATCTTAACGAAGCGAGTTCATATGCAGATCAGCTTTGTGTACGAACAGACACACCACGATCGACCCATTATTCCTTAACTTAATCAGCCAGCAGAGGTTGTAATTGCATCAGTTATGAGGTCCCTATCAAGCTTCCCACCCTGTATGAACAACAGCCAATCGACCAGATGGCAGAGCTGAGTTTTGAACCGACGAGTTCGAAATGTCAGCTCTGGTGTGCTAGCGTGTTTTATTGCTGCACCACCTCTAAATTAACCAGTTAACCAAATTCAATTGAGTTCAGTTTCACTAGCCACACCCAAGTATGATTACTGCCAGAACCTGTCTGGCAATGTGAAGCAGGTTAGCAATTACGTAATTGAAAGTCCCTGCCTAGTCACAATTTTAGCTTACTTAGCTAACACAGTTAGCCTTAGGCCATTCAAACCAATAAGCTGAGGTGAAACAGCCCACTAACATGTCCCTCTGTGTACCTAAAACTGTTAAACTGTCACTGACAAACCCAAAATTTGAAAATAATTCAGCTCACTGCTCTGTTCACATCAACAATATTAGAATTTTTTGTGTTGTGCAGCACTGAATGCTGGGATTGCCTTTGTAGTTGAGAAAGCACATAGAGCGTTATTCAGTCAGGATATCGCTCAGAATAAGGCATCTCAGTAGGCAGCATTTTAAGGCATTCTTCTCTGGAGTGTTAAATGCTTTTTTTTTTTTTTTTTGAGACATACCCATAGTTTGACGAGTTTGGTATGACAATGCCCAATTGGCCTTCACAGATCCCTAAGCTCAACCCCATTAAACAACTAAAGAGCAGTTGTAGCCTAGTGGTTAAGATACTGGACTGGTAATCAAAAGGTCACTGGTTTAAGCCCCACCACTGCCAGGTTGTCACTGTTGGGCCCTTGAGGAAGGCTCTTAACCCTCAGTTGCTTAGACAGTGTACTGCACAGTACTGTAAGTCACTTTGGATATAAGCTGTGTGGTCTGGCAGCTCCACTGTGACTGACAGGAAAACCCTACAAAGGGTGGTGAGGACCTCTCAGCGAATCAATAGCGCACAGCTCCCTGCTAGGTATTCAAAGCACACTGCATCATCAGTGGACTCTGCTCACCTCAGCCATATATTGTATAACCTCCTGGCACCTGGGAGGAGAGACGGGAGTATCTGTGCCAGAAAGAGTTGGCTCAGAAGAAGCTTTTCTGTTCATCCATTACTCCTCTGAACTCCTCACTACTAAAATAAGTACTGCTCACTACACTGACCTCCACACTGCACTAATAATCCACAGTGCACACGCTGGACGTATGTATCCCTACGCTATTTATGATCACCATATTATTTTACTTTGACTGCATCTATTGCAATAGGCTTTACATCACTGTAGGCTTTCAAGAAAGCAACAAGCTTATGTTAAGCTTTAAGGTTCTGATTTCACAGTTTGTTTTCTCATTTTTTCAAGAATGGTTTTTAAAATAAATAAATAAAAAATAATAACAATAATGATTTTTAAAATAATAATAAAAAGGTTTTTTAATGTTTGTCAATAATGTTTTTTAATGAAATAAAATACATAAATAAAATACAAAAATAAAATTGTTTTCTAATTTTTCAATAATAGTGTTTGAAATAAGTAAATAAATAAATAAATAAAATAATGTTGTTTTTCAATAATGGTTTTTGAAATTAAAAAGAAAAATGGTTTGTTTTCATGTTTTTCAATAAATGTTTTTAAAATAAAAAAATATATATCATGTTTTTCAATAATGGTCTTTAAAATAAAATAAATAATAAAAAAAACTCGATTTGTTTTTTTCTTTTTTCTTGTTTCTCAAAAATAAATTTTGAAATTTTTTTTTTTTCCTTTTCAAAAAAATTTAAATAAAAAAAACAAAACAAAACAAAACAAAAAAACCCACAAATGATCAAAATAAAATGTATGTCATTCAATTTCTGTTTGTTTGTTGTTTGATTTTCTGATTTTGAAACGAAAAACAAATAACGTCCCATTTTGCCGTTTTTCAATATTGGTTTCTGAAACAAAAAATAAATGATCAAAGCTATACACCCGCAGTAGCAGAGTGGCACTTTTAGATACGCTTTCATGCTATGAATTGTTTGGGGAAAATGGGAGCATTTTTTTCTCAATGATAGTATTACTATTTGCTTTCTCAAGGGTTAGAAACCTGTAGTTTATTTTGCCCCACTTATTACAGACAATAAATGTGGCCAAAAGATCCAGCATTCAAACATTCCACATTTTACTTATGCATGGTAGTATGAAAGTTGGCACACCGTGATGTGAGGCATCCCAAGCGACATTAGCAATTGTGATTAGACTCACGAAATCATTACCATCTGCAAACGTAAATTTTTTTTTCCTTTTTTAATTCTTCCACAGGTGTTGAAATGTCTTTGGGGAGAAACGGGTGGTTTAGCGTGTGTGTGTGTGTGGATGTTGGTGCAGCTGGTTCGCAGGCGTTTTTATACAGACAAACAGTGCTTTAATTCCTCAATTCAAAGTTTCCTCTCAATGTACTTTGACGTGCTTTTAAAGGGCTTTTTTTGTATGGACCGTTTGTCATTGACGGTTCGCTCTCATTTTACAGAAACACTTTGGTACTGGTTCTGGGTTTGATGGGAATAAAATATCTGTGAATGTAGTAGACGCTTCTGGCAATTAAACAAAATGTTCCAGGTTAATCAGGTTTTTTATCATCAGGGCAGTATGGTGCCTCAGCTGATAGAGTGGGTACCACATGGTAAGGGGGTCCTGAAGACCTGGGTTTGATTCTTGCCTACTATCACTGTCTGCCTGGAGTTTTGCATTTTTTCCTCCATGTCTGTCTGGGCTTTTCTTTGAGTGATTCCCATTAGTGCAAAAGGTGTACTGGGTATGAATACAAATAATAGTTCCTAATTCAGAACGTTGTAATGACAAAAAGTGGAACATTTTGTAAAATGCCAAAAATAAATAAAATAATTAAATAAATAATTATTATATATCTATATAATAATTAAATAAATAATTATTATCTATTTATATAATAATTATATTATTATAATATTATAATATAATATTATAAATCTAATATTTATTTATAAATATTTATTTAAAATTATTATTATTATTTTTTTTTAAGAATTTTTTTTTTCATTTTTCACTTCAAAAATTATTTTTGAGAAACAACAAAAAAATAAAAATATAAATAATGTTTGCATATATTGACACAACCCTCCCTATTTACCCGGTTTTGGGACCGGCACTACAATGCACTGGTTTATGCATCCTAGCAGCTAGGTACCTATAGGACAATTCAGTGTCTCCAATTAGCCTGGCTGCATGTTTATGGCCTGTGGGAGGAAACCGGAGCACCCGGAGGAAACCCACACAGACACGGGTACAACATGCAAACTTCACACAGAAAGGACCCGGACCACCCTGCCTGGGGATCGAACCCAGGACCTTCTTGCTGTGAGGCAACAGTGCTAATATATATACAGTGTATCACAAAAGTGAGTACACCCCTCACATTTCTGCAAATATTTCATTATATCTTTTCATGGGACAACACTATAGACATGAAACTTGGATATAACTTAGAGTAGTCAGTGTACAGCTTGTATAGCAGTGTAGATTTACTGTCTTCTGAAAATAACTCAACACACAGCCATTAATGTCTAAATAGCTGGCAACATAAGTGAGTACACCCCACAGTGAACATGTCCAAATTGTGCCCAAATGTGTCATTGTCCCTCCCTGGTGTCATGTGTCAAGGTCCCAGGTGTAAATGGGGAGCAGGGCTGTTAAATTTGGTGTTTTGGGTACAATTCTCTCATACTGGCCACTGGATATTCAACATGGCACCTCATGGCAAAGAACTCTCTGAGGATGTGAGAAATAGAATTGTTGCTCTCCACAAAGATGGCCTGGGCTATAAGAAGATTGCTAACACCCTGAAACTGAGCTACAGCATGGTGGCCAAGGTCATACAGCGGTTTTCCAGGACAGGTTCCACTCGGAACAGGCTTCGCCAGGGTCGACCAAAGGAGTTGAGTCCACGTGTTCGGCGTCATATCCCGAGGTTGGCTTTAAAAAATAGACACATGAGTGCTGCCAGCATTGCTGCAGAGGTTGAAGACATGGGAGGTCAGCCTGTCAGTGCTCAGACCATACGCCGCACACTGCATCAACTCGGTCTACATGGTCGTCATCCCAGAAGGAAGCTGACGCACAAGAAAGCCCGCAAACAGTTTGCTGAAGACAAGCAGTCCAAGAACATGGATTACTGGAATGCCCTGTGGTCTGACGAGACCAAGATAAACTTGTTTGGCTCAGATGGTGTCCAGCATGTGTGGCGGCGCCCTGGTGAGAAGTACCAAGACAACTGTATCTTGCCTACAGTCAAGCATGGTGGTGGTAGCATCATGGTCTTGGGCTGCATGAGTGTTGCTGGCACTGGGGAGCTGCAGTTCATTGAGGGAAACATGAATTCCAACATGTACTGTGACATTCTGAAACAGAGCATGATCCCCTCCCTTCGAAAACTGGGCCTCATGGCAGTTTTCCAACAGGATAACGACCCCAAACACAACCTCCAAGATGACAACTGCCTTGCTGAGGAAGCTGAAGGTAAAGGTGATGGACTAAACCCAATTGAGCACCTGTGGCGCATCCTCAAGTGGAAGGTGGAGGAGTTCAAGGTGTCTAACATCCACCAGCTCCGTGATGTCATCATGGAGGAGTGGAATAGGATTCCAGTAGCAACCTGTGCAGCTCTGGTGAATTCCATGCCCAGGAGGGTTAAGGCAGTGCTGGATAATAATGGTGGTCACACAAAATATTGACACTTTGGGCACAATTTGGACATGTTCACTGTGGGGTGTACTCACTTATGTTGCCAGCCATTTAGACATTAATGGCTGTGTGTTGAGTTATTTTCAGAAGACAGTAAATCTACACTGCTATACAAGTTGTACACTGACTACTCTAAGTTATATCCAAGTTTCATGTCTATAGTGTTGTCCCATGAAAAGATATAATGAAATATTTGCAGAAATGTGAGGGGTGTACTCACTTTTGTGATACACTGTATATACACATATATATATATATATATATATTAGGGCTGTCGAAGTTAACGCGATAATAACGCATTAACGCGATTTCAATTTAACGCGATTAAAAATAATAGTGCCGTTAACGCAAATTCTAGTTCATGTTGATACTTGACTGGTAGAACAAACGTTTTAATGTCGGACTTGCCACCGTTTTTCATTTGCGGTTTGTTAACATAATGTAACCGAGCGTTGTAGTGATGCACTTATAAAGAAATAAATACACGCTATATTCACAAGTTGTCGGGAGCAGAACACTTTTATTAACTTATTCTGTTAAGGTACCAAATACCGGAAAGCTGAGTCAAGCACGTTAGTCCATGCACTATGGAAGCCCCAAAGGGTCAAAACACACTCACTTCGTGTAGAAACGGCCATCAAACCATTGTCACAATACAACCACAGAAGAGTCTGTTACAATAACTACGCCTTATCCCACCTAAAGCACCGCTGATCTACAATGTTTGCTGATGGAGAAATTCTAAACTACAATCTGACATTTACTGCCTAATATGTGAGTGAATAAACTCCCTTACAGTTTTCTCTTGTCCCAGCAGTTTTTAACATCAGTACATTTAGCATAAAATGTGTTCACCATTTTAATTGTAACATTTCACTTAAAAATCCTTGTTTTCTATAACATTTACACAGATTTTTTTTAATGCGATTAATCGCGATTAACTATATGAAATTCTGAGATTAATCGCGATTAAAAATTTTAATCGTTTGACAGCCCTAATATATATATATATATATGTATATATATATATATATATATATATATATATTATATATATATATAAATATGTATAAAATAAAAAAAATAATAATAAATATTAATATTTAGAAAAAAAAAATGTTTTTAAGGACTTTTATACATTATAACATTGTATTTTGTAAATATAAACAAAATGAAGGTTAGATGCTACAATATCATCTTGCCAGCAGCAATTTTGCTATTTGTTTAAATCCTCCACCTCATAGTAAACATCCCCTCGTCATGTGACCTCTAAAGGTTCTTTTCATTTGGTGATCAGTTTCAAAGTGGACGCAGAAACCAATACAAGGACTTCATTTACTAGTGCAAATTGAGTTGGGAGCACCACTTGTACAACTGCCTGGAGCAAGTTCTCCCTAGATAACTAACCCACTCCATGTTGTTTTGCTTTCAAGTCCAAGATATATTCCACCTTATAAGTGGCGGAACTATTGTTCTCAGCTCTTTCTTTCCCACATCTTTTAGCTCTTGATGTCTTAAGCCCTATAACAATTTAAACAGGGAAGACTCAGTGAAACCCTGGGGTGCATTCAGAATACCAAACAATCGAGGCTACAACAGTCTGTCCCATGTGGATGAGTTTTAGCACTGGTTAGAGACGACGCTTTTGTCAGCGTTTTAACTCGACTTTACAGCCTCTGTCTGGTCCCTCAGACAAGCGCTTACACACCCGAACACACAGGCAAAAGGGGAATCACATGGGGAAAATAAACACAGGTTAAACACACAGTCATGAACACTTGCGGATAAAGCACTCACAAATTAGCACCTCATTTGTCCTTTAATGTTGTTTTTCTTCTTTAAAACCTACGCCAGAACCCCATCCTACCTGCTACAGCATAAAGAAAAGGTCTCTCACTGTTGAACAAATTGTTATGCACTCCATCTAAAGGTCACCTGAGTGTTTCTTAGATGAAATGAATCATCAGAAGTTATTATTTGACCCTGGCCATTATGCACTGAAACACTGAATATGCTTGCTTGGAAAATAAACTCATAATCCTGCTATTTCTTTGCCCTAATACTGGCCTGCTTAACCACATTACAATAAAACTTCACTACCCATGTTTGATGAGGACACCTACCTGGCTGATAGCACCGCTGAGGGTTTAAACCCTGTGGTGGTGGGCTAGTGCAGCGTTCTCATAAGTGATTCTGGCACAGCAAGGCATATTAAAGAGGCATGTTTGAGCACTGCCAAGATAAGATGGACATAATTGTGAGAGCGCTCTCAGCTATATGTACAAGCAAATATTATAACAGAGGAGCCTCGATTTAACGGACTAAAAGGAGGGAGCACTGGTACGTAAAATCCGACTGTCCAAAACAGCTAGGTTTTTTTTTTTTCCAGGGGGTGCAAAAACATACGAAAACACAGGACTAAGGTCCTCAAAAGTGCTAAACTTGCACATATGATAAACAGTACAATGAACATCATTAATAGATATGTAAATAGATATGTAAAAAAAACCCGTATCTCCACTTATCGGTTTTGACTTTTTTAGATGTGTTGATTGCGGGTATAAATCTCTGTCTGTCCATAGCAGCGAATATGAAAATGACCAATGAAAAGATGAAAAATCACACAAAAATTTCTTTAACAAGTATCTCCATTGGCTGCAAGACCAGTCCATCAAAACCGCGTATCTCCTTTTCCTTCCTCTCGGTACAGTTTGAGAAATGCTTAACATTTGATCTATACAGTTTTTTCAGGTTATTCAATTGCGTGGTTGTAAACACGATTTACATTTGTACACGTAAGTCCATTTTACATATGAAACTGACGGACTGACGACCTGATAAAGATATACTTTTATTTTTGTGCTGAATTGTATCTAAATGTCGCCAGCTGTGGTTTGTTCACACCATTACTGTCAGGGGAAGAAGTTGTTTATTTTTCCTGAAAAGTTGGGTTTTTGGAGATACGTGTTTTCCATCGGACATACTCCTTTTGTTTTTCTTTTTCTTTTTTCATTTGCTTACCACTTCCCTTGTCTTTCGAAGCCATTACTAAGAGCTAGAACACAGAGAAAAAGGCGAGAACAGAGAGAGCTTTCTGGCAAAACAAAGCCCATCACTCATGTGAACAGAGACGTGCGCCAGCTAGCAGACAATTACTGACCTACTGGTCTTCTCTACAAAACACCAAGGTTAGAAGAAACCTGAACAGAACCGGTTCAAGAACCATGGTTCTTTTGGTGGAAAAGCGCTAACTGTATATTGTCGCTTTGGATAGGTTGGATAGATTGGAAGGTATCTACTAAATGCCAAAAATATAAATCTCAAAAAGGAATAGGCCCAACTAAATTAGCACAAATTTCTCCTGGCATATCAGGTCAAATCAATTCTACAAGCCTATGGTCAGGTGTCCACATACTTTTATCCATAAAGTGTATTTAAAAATATACGATCCAGACACTAAAGTGCTTATTTTATATAGTAACTCTCCCATGGGTGCGTTTCCTATTCGCTTCATCACACAGAGCTTTATAAAGAGTGTATAGGCATCGTTGGCATTCATATCACCGCTGCGTCTTTTTTTCCTAGATGAAAGACGGATGCACTACCCCGTGTCTTTTCTTTTCCTATTTTTGTTTCGGTATCTCCCTGGTCCATTATCCTCCACTCATCCCCCTAAAGCAGGCAAGCAGACTGTCATGCTATCAGCTCTTGTGATCGGATCCGGTAGCCAGCGGGGCTGCAAAACCCATCAAAGCCCCTTTAAATTCCTTTCCATCTTTCCATCTAACCTTTCAATCTGCATTCTGCATTTTACCACTGTTGATCTCCAGTGCTGTCTTTTCTAACTCTGTTATCTCTGGGCTCATTTTCTCTTTTCTTTTGCAGTCCCAGGAGGCATTGCACCGGAGTCTTTAACCTTAACCCCACTTGATGATATGATCTTTCTTAAATGGGAGGAACCTGTGGAACCCAATGGTCTGATCACACAGTATGAGGTAATAGAAGAAAAATGCTTACATTACATATATACATATACACCGATCAGCTATAACATTAAAACCACCTCCTTGTTTCTACACTCACTGTCCATGTTATCAGCACCACTTACCATATAGAAAAAGTATTACCATACTTTTAAGCCTGCTTTTTCCCTGTTCTTCAATGGACAGGACCCCCACAGAGCAGGTATTATTTAGATGGTGGATAATTCTCAGCACTGCAGTGACAATGACATGGTGGTGGTGTGTTAGTGTGTGTTGTGCTGGTATGAGTGGATCAGACACACAGCAGCGCTGCTGGAGTTTTTAAATATCGTGTCCACACACTGTCCACTCTATTAGACACTCCTACCTAGTTGGTCCACCTTGTAGATGTAAAGTCAGAGACGGTCGCTCATCTATTGCTGCTGTTTGAGTTGGTCATCTTTTTGACCTTCATCAGTGGTCACAGGACGCTGCCCACGGGGTGCTGTTGGCTGGTTATTTTTGGTTGGTGGACTATTCTCAGTCCAGCAGTGACAGTGAGGTGTTTAAAAACTCCATCTGTGCTGCTGTGTCTGATCCACTCATACCAGCACAACACACACTAACACACCACCACCATGTCAGTGTCACTGCAGTGCTGAGAATGATCCACCACCTAAATAATACCTGCTCTGTGGTGGTCCTGACCATTGAAGAACAGGGTGAAAGCAAGCTAAAAAGGTGTGTAGAGAAACCGATGAGCTACAGTCAGTAATTGTAGAACTTCAAAGTTCTTCTATATGGTAAGTGAAGCTGATAAAATGGACAGTGTGTAGGATGTGTAGGACATGGGTCACTTTTTAGCTTTTTTAAAAAAAAGTCTCACCTAGTTTCCCTTTTGCTTTTAAAGTATACACCACATATAATGGTGCTTTTATTTGACCAAACAGAATGGTTAATTGGAGACACGGAATTGCCCTATGGGTGAATGGGTGTGTGTATGTGTGTGTGTGTGTGTGTGTGTGTATATGTGTCATGCCCTGCGATGGACTGGCACCCCTTTCCTTGCACCCATTGAAAAGCTGGGATAGCAGAGAATGAATGAATGAACGCTCCATGAGCTTGATGGACATCCTAATTCAGAGCCATGGAATTAATGGGCAGTAATGTGTAGTCGAAATCTTTTTTACAACCTTGTGCATCTGTGGGAATTTGTGCCGATGGGATTCGCTTTGTGGACAGGACAACATTCTTGGGTAGCAAAAGCTTTCATATATAATAATTTTGTTAGCAATGGGTGTGCCTGACTTTATATATTTAAGAGGGGTGTCCACATATATTTGGTCATATAGTAGACCTTTCAATTGAAGTTCAAACCAGCTAATAAATATAATGGTTATGTTTATCATTGTAAACTTTATCTTCCTCCATATGTTCATTTTCTTTTCAAAATAAGATGCATTCTTTCATCCTCCAAAGTCATCAGTCTAATTACAGAACAGAAAAAAAATAGAGGTCCTTTCTCCTCTGCTATGCTAATTAGACAGTAGCTGATTTCCTGAGCTGCAATTAGAGCAAGGGACACACATAATTATTTATTTTCCTAACAAACTGTCATGCAAAACCAGTGTCAATGTTTATGAACTGAATATTTTATCATCTAGCTGTGTACACGTTGTGTCTGTCCTTGGTGTGTTTTTAGCTTTTCTTGATGTAAAGACATGTAGTTTAGGACATGTAGTGCAAAGGTTAGGGGCATTATAAATTATGGTGGAGTTAGTGAGTTGAAACTAATAATAATAATAATAATAATAATAATAATAATAATAATAATAAAGTAAAATGTGTTTTCTGGTGTATAATAATAATAACAATAATAATAATAACAACAACAACAATAATAATAGTAAAATTTATTTTCTAGTGTATAATATAAATAATAATAATAACAATGATAATAATAGCAAAAATAATAATAAAATGTATTTTCTAGTGTGTAATATAAATATAAATATAATAATAATAATAATAATAAAATGTATTTTTTGTGTAAATAATAATAATAACAATGATAATAATAGTAATAATAATAATGATATACAATTATAACAAATAATAATTAAAAATAATAATAATAATAATTAATAATTACAATAATAATAATAAAATTAATAATAATAATAATAATTACAATAATAATAAAATGTATTTTCTAGTGGATACTATAAATAATAATATTAATAAATAATAAAAATAATAATAATAATGATAATGAATAATAGTAATAATAATAATAATAAAATGTATTTTTAGTGTATAATATAAATAATAAAAAATAACAATAATAATAATAAAAATAAAATAAAATGTATTTTCTAGTGTATAATATAAATAATAATAATAATAATAATAAAATAATAATAATAATAATAATAATAATACATTTAGAGTACAGTAGAAGCCTATAATGATTTATATCTGTAATTTATTTATTTATTTAATTATTTTTCTGTTAGCATTGGGTATGGCTGAAACACTATAACTCATGCATTAAAAGGTGTGCATATGGGCCATATAATGTAGCTCTGAAAATAAATAAATAAATAAACAAACAAACAAACAAACAAACAAACAAATAAATAAATAAATAAATAAATAAATAAATAAATAAATAAAGTTATATTAAACATTGATATGCAACCACATTTAATGCTTTAAATGTTCTTTTTTTTCATACTTCAGATCAGCTACCAAAGCATCGAGTCATTCGATCCCAGTGTGAACGTGCCTGGGCCCCGCCGCACTGTCTCCAAGCTGAAAAATGAAACATACCACATGTTTTCAGGCCTTCAACCTGGCACCACTTATCTAGTATCCGTGCGTGCCCGTACGGCCAGGGGCTTCGGTCAGACCACCTTAACTGAGATCACCACAAACATTTCAGGTAAGGGTGCATGCTGGGAAATCTGATTAACATGTGTGATAAAAAAAGAAAAACAACCTGTTACAACTGTATACTGCGGCATTAGTATAGCATTAACAAAATATACCAAATAGCACACATAGGCACAATTAAAAATAGACAACATAACTTCCACATTTTCACATATCTACAAATAACAAAGGAAATGAGACAAAAGTGTGTTAATTACACTGGGAAACTCAAAACACAAGAGTTTCCCTGTTATGATTTTCTGTTGAGAGCTTGGATTGTTAGTGGCAGGTGGATTGAGTAGCTGGCAAAGTGGCAACTCGGCTCTTATTCTTCATTCATTTCCTGTTCGCTTCTTGTTTATGTTTTCTGGTAATTACTGGGAGTTTAGTAATTACTTTCCTATGCAGCAATTGTCTGGCTTTTGTATACTTATGTACTGCTTCCAGCTGTGGCTTTTTATTTTCGCTAGTTATATCACTATTATATTACTTTTATTATTATTTTCCCACTTTAATTTTGAGACTTTTTAGCCGCAGTATTGGTCTGCCTTCACATAGACTTTAATAGGGTTCTACCTCTTGTAACATTGCAGATGCATGGTTCCATCACCACCCTGTTACACTGTGGCGTCTGATATCGACCAACAGTACAAATATTTGGTGGTGAAGCAAGAGTTTAAATTCTAGACAAATATGTGTACAGATCATTGTAGAATACTGCAATTATTTGTACATTATAGTTCTAAAGTGTTACAGTAACAGATTAAAGTCTCCACTTTATACATGCCTACACATGGACCATAAACATCATCTTGACTATTGGGAGCATATGTCTCCCAATAATAATCCCAGTATACACCTCTGTGTCAGTGGTACCAAGACAGATGTTGGCTTTCACACCATCTGATAACAGTCTTGACGCCCATTGTTTCTGGAAAACAAACTAAACCCTGGACTGATCTGACCCCAGTACCCCTCTACTTTCCTTTGGTCCATCTGAGATGAGCCCAGGCCCAGAGAACTCTGCTGCATTTCTGTATAGAATGGATATTTGGTTGGCTCTTTGCATAATAGTGTTTTAAGTTACATTTGTAGATGCAGCGGTGGACTGTGTTAAGTGACAATGAATTTGCTATGTATTCTTAAGGTAACGTCTGTTTTTTTTTTTTTTTTATGAATTGCCAATTTCTTCATAAAGTTTGGCATAAAATGGTGAGCTACAGCCCATATTTGCTTTCAAAGAAAATCTCTTCCTTTTATACCCAATCATGATACCCTCACCATGTACCAATTTACCTGCCTATTATCAAAATACCGCAACTTTATATTCTAACTTTAATTTTGCACTTGTCCTAACTTGTTTAAGTAAGTTGCAGGCATCAGATTCTCATTGGAATTATTTTCTTTGTACTGTTGTCAGCTGAATAAAGGTTTAAGAGATTTAACAAATGACAGATACTTGTTTATATTGCATTTTCTACTACCCAAGTCTCGGCTCTTCCGGAACAGGAGTTTGTAGATGAGAGGAACTGAAATGAGAAATTCACTGGTATGAACTACAAAAGATTTGAGCTTTTGAGAAATGTACACATTGTGTTTATGATTCCAAGAGAATTAATCATGAGCAACTACCTAGTTTCAAAGTTCCGGGCCTCTGTCTTACCACATGGAATTTATAAAAAGAAATGATTCTCTATGTGGATTTGATTGATCCCGGTGATGCCTGGAATTCACCTTTATTGCTTCTACAGCTAGTATATTTTTTTGGAAGGGAATGTAGAATCTGCACTGCTTTATTACCTTACAGTATACGCTATGCACGGTGCCAGGAAATAGAGTGCTCAGCATTGTGCCGGGATTTGTTGTGGAACACTCAAGGATTTATATATCTACATCAAAAAATGCATTTAATTATTGATATGGTAGAGAAAATCATGATTACATAGTGATCCTAGTGATAACTTATGAGAAGGGGACGTTAGCTTTTTATCGTACATCTGTTAGGTTGTCTTTATTATTCTCGTAATAAATCGTAACAATTAAGTACAGCTATCAATCATACAGCTACCAGTTATGTAACAGTTCATAAAACCACACCAGAATACATAGGGCCACTGGCAGAAGACACATTTGTACAGTAAGATGCTGATGCTGATGTTGAATAAGAGTTTGATGGGTTGAACTTAAAGCTATTTACATTTTTGGCATTTTGTAGACGCCTTTATCTGAAGCGACTTACAGTACTGTGACAGTATACTGTATATTGTCTAAGCAATTGAAGCTTAAGGGCCTTGTTTAGAAGCCCAACAGTGGCAACCTGAACCAGCAACCTTTTGTTTACTAGTCCAGTATTTCACCACTAGGCTACAACCGCCCTACACACACCCTGGCTATCTGTAGGCCACTGGAGCTCTTCCACAACAAACCCTTAAGTGGCTTACAGTACTCTGCCAGTATATATTGTCTAAGCATTTGAACCTTAAGGGCCTTTTTTTAGAGCCCAACAGTGTCAACCTGGCAGTGGTGAGCTTGAACCACTGACCTTTTGTGTACAACTGCCCTACAAATGCCCTGGCTATCTGTAGGTCACTGGAGTTCTTCCACAACAAACCCTTAACTCTTGTTTCTTATACTTGTTTGCATTTGGTATGGCTAAAACACTTAAACTAAATAGTTAGAAGGGGTGTCCACATACTTTGGGCCATATAGTGCATTTATTTGTATTATAATATGTACATATAGAATTGTAGAATGTCTCTATTTGTCAGACTCCAGCTTGTTTGGAAGCTGGGGTCAGAGCACAGGGTCAGATATTGACTGCGCCCATGGAGCAGAGAGGGTTAAGGACCTTGCTCAAGGGCCCAACATTGGCTGCATGGCAGAGCTGGGATTCAAACTCTCAACCTTTTATTTGATAGCCCAAAGCTCTACCCACTAGGATACCACTGTCCGTATTAAATTTCAGCTATCAGTTAAAGATGGTGAGGGCTAACATATGTTTCCTCTGAGACATGAACAGCAGCTTAGCCAATCGAGTGACAGCTTTAACTGTACGTCCTGTTGAGACGGGCTCTCAGACGTCCCGCATTATTTCCCATTCAGCGTTTTTGCCAGACATTTTTGACTTCTCATGTAAATGTCCCAGACTTGATTTAATCCCTAATATGTGTGTTGCTTAATCCTTCTGCCTAATTCTGCCCAGATTTTAAAACAGCCTTGACTTAAAACCTAAAAAACTTAAAACTCTGTGTCACTTCAAAGATACAGATACTTTACATACACTGTGTAAGAGTTGTACACTTCTAGAGGACATGACAGTTTGGAGAATTAAATTCTAATAATAATAATTTCATACACTGATCAGGCATAACATTAAAACCACCTCCTTGTTTCTACACTCACTGTCCATGTTATCAGCTCCACTTACTATATAGAAGCACTTTGTAGTTCTACAAGTACTGACTGTAGTCCATCTGTTTCTCTGCATGCTTTGTTAGCCCCCTTTTATGCTGTTCTTCAATGGTCAGGACCCCCCCAGGACCACTACAGAGCAGGTATTATTTAGATGGTGGATCATTCTCAGCACTGCAGTGACACTGACATGGTGGTGGTGTGTTAGTGTGTGTTGTGCTGTATGAGTGGATAAGACACAGCAATGTTGATGGAGTTTTTAAACACCTCACTGTCACTGCTGGACTGAGAATAGTCCACCAACCAAAAATATCCTGCCAACAGCGCCCCGTGGGCAGCGTCCTGTGACCACTGATAAAGGTCTAGAAGATGACCAACTCAAACAGCAGCAATAGATGGGCGATCGTCTCTGACTTTACATCTACAAGGTGGACCAACTAGGTAGGAGTGTCTAATAGAGTAGACAATGAGTGGACACGGTATTTAAAAACTCCAGCAGCGCTGCTGTGTGTGATCCACTCATACCAGCACAACACATACTAACACACCACCACCATGTCAGTGTCACTGCAGTGCTGAGAATAATAATAATAATAATAAAACCTGCTCTGTGGTGGTCCTGACCATTGAAGAACAGGGTGAAAGCAGGCTAAAACAGTATGTAGAGAAACCTATGGACTACAGTCAGTAATTGTAGAACCACAAAGTGCTCCTATATGGTAAGTGGCGCTGATAAAATGGACAGTGAGCATAGAAGCAAGAAGGTGGTTTAATGTTATGGCTGATCAGTGTATGTAACGATAAATTTTCTCTCCTCTCTATTCTGTAGCTCCTGCGTTTGACTATGATGACATCCCTTCTCCTCTGAGTGAGTCTGAGAGCACCATTACAGTATTACTGCGTCCTGCTCTCAGCAGAGGAGCTCCAGTCAGGTGAGAACCAATCATCACACATCAAAGCCACAAGTTCATGTAATCAAAACCTCTGTGACAGCTATAAAAGAGTCAAACTTCACACTCCACTATTTAGGGACATGCATGTCTTTGCAGCCTTATAATAATAATAATGGTGCTTGGGTAAAGCAGTGGTCTATTACTCTAGCCCATCATTGCTAAGATCTGGGTTTGAATATCAGCAGTGTTATTGGGCGTATACACAGACGTGATTAGCTTTGTCTGAAGTGGAAGGGGAAGATTGTGGGGGCAATTTTCCAGTACAACCAGACCCTGACACTGACCCACAACCATGATCATAATAAAGTGGTTGATGAAATTGAAATGAATGGGAAATGATAATACATATATTTATATTATGTGGCATATCACTCTGTGTATACAGCTATCTGTTACTACTACTGCCACCACTACTAGTGCTGCTACTAGCTTTTTTACTACTGTTAATACTATTACTACTAATATTATTACAACTGCTGCTTCTACTACCTCTTATACTACCGCTAACACCACTACTAGTGCTAGCATTACTACTAATTCTACTACTACTGCTACTGCTAATAACATTACTACCCCATTTCTACTACTACTACTACTACATCTTATACTACTTACTGCTACTACTTCTAGCACTACTACTACTACTACCACCGCTAATAACCCCTATTTCTACTATTACTACTTATTGTACTATTGCTACCACTACAACTGCTAGGATTACTACTAATAGATAGATAGATACTTTATTGATCCCGAAGGAAATTAAAGCAATAATGCTAATACTGCTACCGCTACTGCTAATAACATTACTACCCCTTTTTCTACTACTACTCTCTCTTATGCTTACAGGTTTTAGATGTAGCACTGATATAAATATTGCACACTTTGGCCTTAGTTCAATACTTGTTTTGTAACAAGTCCCGGGTTAAAAATTGAAACGATGCCTCCTCACACTCCCTGCAGTATGTACCATGTGGTGGTGGTGGAGGAGGATGGCTCCAGGCAGGTAAAGAGAAGAGAGCTGGGTCATCACGATTGCTTTCCAGCTGCCTCGGCTCATGGCGAGGTGCAGGGCAGAAGCAGAGGCGTTCCACCTCACTACTACACGGCCAAGCTCTCCCCCAGCAGCCTTCCTGAGGAATTCACCGTAGGGGACAATCACACCTACAACGGGTACTGGAACAGTCCTTTAGACCCCAGCAAAACGTATCTTATCTACCTGCAGGCATCGAGCAATTTCAGAGGGGTAAGTGTACACAGAGTTTAAAGTTCATAACTATTTTCTCTTTTTTCTAAAGGAGTTTTGATCAGGATCATGGCAATGGAGCAGTATTATATTTAAATCTTTTGGGATTTTTTGGTATTCAAATTCTTGAGTTTGAATCTCAGCTCTGCAACAGCGTATAGACGCTACAGCCCGGAGCCTCTACAGGGATGATTGGTTCGTTTGTCTAAAAAAATAAATAAAAATAAATAAATAAATAAAATAATAATAATAAAGAAATAAATAAAAATAATAAATAAATAATGCTGCTCAGGTGGCGCAGCGGTAAAAACACGCGCTGCAACTGGAGCTGGATCTCGAGTACGTTGTATCGAATCCAGCTCTGCCTTACCGGCCGAGGCTGGGTGGCTGTATGAACAACGATTGGCCTGTTGTTCAGATGGGCGGGAATAAAGGTCGGAAGTGGGTCTCTCTCTGTCAGAATGGTGCGGTTACGACCTCTGCTGGCTGATTAGAGGCGCCTACATGGAGATGAGGAAGGAGTGCTCTTAGGGTGTGTCTCTCCGCACGCAACACTAGGTGGTGCAACACTCGTCAATGTGTGGGTGGCAAAATGCATACGGCTTGCTGCTCACGTGTCGGAGGGGGCATGGGTTAGCTTCAATCTCCTCGGTCAGGGCAGAGATCGGCATAGACAGAGAGGAGGCTATTTGGATGCGCTAAAGGGGGAGAAAAAGGGGAGAAAATGCAAAAAAAAAAAAAAAAATAAATACAAATTAAAATGCTCATTTTTTACATATTTAAAAAATATATATATATATACAGTACAGGCCAAAAGTTTGGACACACCTTCTCATTCCTGTGGTTTTTCTTAATTTTTTTAAATTTTCTACATTGTAGATTAATACTAAAGACATCCAAACTATGAAGGAACACATATGGAATTATGTAGTAAACAAAAAAGTGTTAAACAAACCAGAATATGTTTTATATTTTAGATTCTTCAAAGTAGCCATCTTTTGATTTAATGACAGATTTGCACACTCTTTGAAATTTTCTCAACCAGCTTTATTAGGTTTTCAATGAATGTTTGTGCCTTGTCTAGAGTGAATTTTTGGAATTTGTTGCTTTTTTAATGTGTTTGAGACCATCAGTTGGGTTGTGCAGAGGTAGAGTTGGTAAAATATAAAACATATTCTGGTTTGTTTAACACTTTTTGGTTCACTACATAATTCTTCATAGTTTGGATGTCTTCAGTATTAATCTACAATGTAGAAAATAAAAATAATCAAGAAAAAACATTGAAGAGAAGGTGTGTCCAAACTTTTGGCCTGTACTGTATATATATATATATATACAATACAGTCATTATTTTCCATAATGTAATGATAAAAATTAAACTTTCATATATTTTAGATTCATTGCACACCAACTGAAATATTTCAGGTCTTTTATTGTTTTAATACTGATGATTTTGGCATACAGCTCATGAAAACCCAAAATTCCTATCTCAAAAAATTAGCATATCATGAAAAGGTTCTCTAAACGAGCTATTAACCTAATCATCTGAATCAACGAATTAACTCTAAACACCTGCAAAAGATTCCTGAGGCTTTTAAAAACTCCCAGCCTGGTTCATTACTCAAAACTGCAATCATGGGTAAGACTGCCGACCTGACTGCTGTCCAGAAGGCCATCATTGACACCCTCAAGCAAGAGGGTAAGACACAGAAAGAAATTTCTGAACGAATAGGCTGTTCCCAGAGTGCTGTATCAAGGCACCTCAGTGGGAAGTCTGTGGGAAGGAAAAAGTGTGGCAGAAAACGCTGCACAACGAGAAGAGGTGACCGGACCCTGAGGAAGATTGTGGAGAAGGGCCGATTCCAGACCTTGGGGGACCTGAGCAGTGGACTGAGTCTGGAGTAGAAACATCCAGAGCCACCGTGCACAGGCGTGTGCAGGAAATGGGCTACAGGTGCCGCATTCCCCAGGTCAAGCCACTTTTGAACCAGAAACAGCGGCAGAAGCGCCTGACCTGGGCTACAGAGAAGCAGCACTGGACTGTTGCTCAGTGGTCCAAAGTACTGTTTTCGGAAATCAAGGTGCCAGAGTCTGGAGGAAGACTGGGGAGAAGGAAATGCCAAAATGCCTGAAGTCCAGTGTCAAGTACCCACAGTCAGTGATGGTCTGGGGTGCCATGTCAGCTGCTGGTGTTTTATAAAGGGCAGGGTCAATGCAGCTAGCTATCAGGAGATTTTGGAGCACTTCATGCTTCCATCTGCTGAAAAGCTTTATGGAGATGAAGATTTCATTTTTCAGCACGACCTGGCACCTGCTCACAGTGCCAAAACCACTGGTGAATGGTTTACTGACCATGGTATTACTGTGCTCAATTGGCCTGCCAACTCTCCTGACCTGAACCCCATAGAGAATCTGTGGGATATTGTGAAGAGAAAGTTGAGAGACACAAGACCCAACACTCTGGATGAGCTTAAGGCCGCTATCGAAGCATCCTGGGCCTCCATAACACCTCAGCAGTGCCACAGGCTGATTGCCTCCATGCCACGCCGCATTGAAGCAGTCATTTCTGCAAAAGGATTCCCGACCAAGTATTGAGTGCATAACTGAACATAATTATTTGAAGGTTGACTTTTTTTGTATTAAAAACACTTTTCTTTTATTGGTCGGATGAAATATGCTAATTTTTTGAGATAGGAATTTTGGGTTTTCATGAGCTGTATGCCAAAATCATCAGTATTAAAACAATAAAAGACCTGAAATATTTCAGTTGGTGTGCAATGAATCTAAAATATATGAAAGTTTAATTTTTATCATTACATTATGGAAAATAATGAACTTTATCACAATATGCTAATTTTTTGAGAAGGACCTGTATATTGTATTTTTTTTTTCTATAAAATGTATTCTTTAAACACAGCTACAGTGTATCACAAAAGTGAGTACACCCCTCACATTTCTGCAAATATTTTATTATATCTTTTCATGGGACAACACTATAGAAATAAAACTTGGATATAACTTAGAGTAGTCAGTGTACAACTTGTATAGCAGTGTAGATTTACTGTCTTCTGAAAATAACTCAACACACAGCCATTAATGTCTAAATGGCTGGCAACATAAGTGAGTACACCCCACAGTGAACATGTCCAAATTGTGCCCAAAGTGTCAATATTTTGTGTGACCACCATTATTATCCAGCACTGCCTTAACCCTCCTGGGCATGGAATTCACCAGAGCTGCACAGGTTGCTACTGGAATCCTCTTCCACTCCTCCATGATGACATCACGGAGCTGGTGGATGTTAGACACCTTGAACTCCTCCACCTTCCACTTGAGGATGCGCCACAGGTGCTCAATTGGGTTTAGTCCATCACCTTTACCTTCAGCTTCCTCAGCAAGGCAGTTGTCATCTTGGAGGTTGTGTTTGGGGTCGTTATCCTGTTGGAAAACTGCCATGAGGCCCAGTTTTCGAAGGGAGGGGATCATGCTCTGTTTCAGAATGTCACAGTACATGTTGGAATTCATGTTTCCCTCAATGAACTGCAGCTCCCCAGTGCCGGCAACACTCATGCAGCCCAAGACCATGATGCTACCACCACCATGCTTGACTGTAGGCAAGATACAGTTGTCTTGGTACTTCTCACCAGGGCGCCGCCACACATGCTGGACACCATCTGAGCCAAACAAGTTTATCTTGGTCTCGTCAGACCACAGGGCATTCCAGTAATCCATGTTCTTGGACTGCTTGTCTTCAGCAAACTGTTTGCGGGCTTTCTTGTGCGTCAGCTTCCTTCTGGGATGACGACCATGCAGACCGAGTTGATGCAGTGTGCGGCGTATGGTCTGAGCACTGACAGGCTGACCTCCCACGTCTTCAACCTCTGCAGCAATGCTGGCAGCACTCATGTGTCTATTTTTTAAAGCCAACCTCTGGATATGACGCCGAACACGTGGACTCAACTTCTTTGGTCGACCCTGGCGAAGCCTGTTCCGAGTGGAACCTGTCCTGGAAAACCGCTGTATGACCTTGGCCACCATGCTGTAGCTCAGTTTCAGGGTGTTAGCAATCTTCTTATAGCCTAGGCCATCTTTGTGGAGAGCAACAATTCTATTTCTCACATCCTCAGAGAGTTCTTTGCCATGAGGTGCCATGTTGAATATCCAGTGGCCAGTATGAGAGAATTGTACCCAAAACACCAAATTTAACAGCCCTGCTCCCCATTTACACCTGGGACCTTGACACATGACACCAGGGAGGGACAACGACACATTTGGGCACAATTTGGACATGTTCACTGTGGGGTGTACTCACTTATGTTGCAGCTATTTAGACATTAATGGCTGTGTGTTGAGTTATTTTCAGAAGACAGTAAATCTACACTGCTATACAAGCTGTACACTGACTACTCTAAGTTATATCCAAGTTTCATGTCTATAGTGTTGTCCCATGAAAAGATATAATGAAATATTTGCAGAAATGTGAGGGGTGTACTCACTTTTGTGATACACTGTATGTGTTGATTTAAGTTAGACATCACCTCTGGAAACGTATTGAATATGCAAATTCTTGTCTTATTAAAAACCTTATTCTAATTTGTTCTAAGCTACCTGTATAGGTGAGGTTACCTGGATTTTGATTTTCGAGTCTAGTATTCATACTATGTGGTAGATTTTAATGGACCAGAGGTTTATGTGGAACCATGGGACCGCAGTGTGTCTTTTTTTATTACCAAACATGTGCAGGTAAGCAGAACTGACTTTAAATGACTTGGTTCACTAAAGCAAAATATTTAGTGAATTTTACAGCTTTTCTAACAGAATGTATGAGGCTCCATTTCCTCCCTCAGGTTTATCTCTGCTCTTTTATATAGTCACCTGAATGCTTTACTCCCTGCAGAGCTATTCCATTCACTTTGTGCTAAAAGCAGCACACTGCAAAAAATAAGCTGCTCAGTGCAGTGTAGGCAGGTTTAAAGATTACTGTTAAACGTCTGCATACCTTCTTAAAATATCATTGTGGACAGATTAGCCTGAGATAGCCTTAATAACCTGCTCTTTATCTCTGGGTTCTGTCCACAGGAAACACGGATCAACTGCATCCGGATAGCACGGAAAGGTAATTCAGCCCTTAATCTTCTGTATTTACCTGCCTAAAGCCAGGCTTCTGAGGGGGACTGCAACCCTCAATCTAACACCTTGGCTGGTATTTTCAAATGCTGGGTCATGAAACTAATACACTTTCTGTTGAGCACATGTACTTATTATATCTTATGTGGTCAAAAGTATGTGGACACTGCTTCTAAATATTGGGTTTGGCTGGTATCAGAGATGTTTACAAGTCACAAAATACGTCATGAGTATTTAGGCTAGAGTCCGAGTCAAGTCACGAGTCTTTAGGCTAGAGTCCGAGTTAAGTCATGAGTATTTAGACTAGAGTCCGAGTTAAGTCATGAGTCTTTAGGCTAGAGTCCGAGTCAAGTCACAAGTCTTTAGACTAGAGTCCGAGTTAAGTCATAAGTATTTAGACTAGAGTCCGAGTCAGGTCACGAGTCTTTAGACTAGAGTCCGAGTTAAGTCATGAGTATTTAGACTAGAGTCCGAGTCAGGTCACGAGTCTTTAGACTAGAGTCCGAGTTAAGTCATGAGTATTTAGACTAGTGTCCGAGTCAAGTCACAAGTCTTTAGGCTAGAGTCCGAGTCAAGTCACAAGTCTTTAGACTAGAGTCCGAGTTAAGTCATAAGTATTTAGACTAGAGTCCGAGTCAAGTCACAAGTCTTTAGACTAGAGTCCGAGTTAAGTCATGAGTATTTAGACTAGAGTCCGAGTTAAGTCATGAGTATTTAGGCTAGAGTCCGAGTTAAGTCATGAGTATTTAGGCTAGAGTCCGAGTTAAGTCATAAGTATTTAGACTAGAGTCCGAGTCAGGTCACGAGTCTTTAGACTAGAGTCCGAGTTAAGTCATGAGTATTTAGACTAGTGTCCGAGTCAAGTCACAAGTCTTTAGACTAGAGTCCGAGTTAAGTCATAAGTATTTAGACTAGAGTCCGAGTCAGGTCACGAGTCTTTAGACTAGAGTCCGAGTTAAGTCATGAGTATTTAGACTAGAGTCCGAGTTAAGTCATGAGTATTTAGGCTAGAGTCCGAAAAAACATACAAACACAAAACATATATTGAAAATGTAATGTAGAAATAAACAAATAATATGTACGTAAGTTTAGATAAAAAAAAGAGTCGAGTCTGAAGTCGCTGTGTGTCCCCATCTCTGGCTGGTATTACTCAACTTTGGGATAAAATGGAACATTGTAAACCAGGTATTCATGTCCAGCATCAGTACCTTGTGTCTAAATCCTCAGACACAATCCAAAATGTTATGGAAATTTAATTTAATTTAATTAAACTTTGTGCATTGGCCTTCTAATTCTATATATACATTACTTTTGTTTATCTATTTAAATAGTGCCAGTTGGACTGCACCCACTAAAAGAACACAGTGGTCTCTTGGTGTAGGTTGGAAAGAAAATCCAAGCTTTTACTTTATGCTTACAAAAAATGTTCATATAGGTCAGATGCAGTTGTACGGCAGTTGTACCCTAGCGGTTAAGATACTAGACTGTAATCAAAAGGTCACTGGTTCAAGTCTCACCACTACCAGGTTGCCACTGAGCAAGGGCCTTAATCCTCAATTGCTTAGACAATATACTGTCACAGTAGTGTAAGTCGCTTTGTATAAAAGCATCTTCTAAATGGCAAAGACGTAAAATGTAAACGTAGGGGCCCTCAGGCGGTAAAACATGGTAGCACACCAGAGCTGACATTTTGAACTGTTGTTCATACAGGGTGGGAGCCGGACAACAGGACTTCTGCTGGCTGATTGATGGCGAATGCACAGAGACAAGGGAAAATGCGTTGATCAGGGTGTGTCTCTCCATACACAAAGCTGATCCCTTGTGCAGGTGAAAAGATGCAGTCGGCTACTGCACACGTGTCGGAGGGGGCATGTGTCGGTCTCGGCACTCCTTAAACAGGGTGAAGATCAGCATCTGTAGACAGGAAGCGTAATCCAATCTGGTAATTGGATACGCTAAAAGTCGAAAGAAAAATGGGAGAAGTTGCGTGAACAAAATAATAATAATAAAAAAAATGTAAATGTAGATGTAGATGCAATCCAAGAGTCATCAAAAGCAAGTTTGCCGCTATTTAGAAGCTGTTGAATCATGGGTGACAGTCCACATTTTGCATTTTATGTATTATTATTATGTTCTCGATGGGTAGCACTGTCACCCCACAGCAAGTAGGTTCGATTCCCAAGTAGAATGGGTCAGGTCCAGTTTGCATGGGTTTTCTTGCGGGTGCTCCGATTTCCTTCCACAGTCATGCAGTTAGGTATGAGTGAGTGTGTTTGCCTTGTGATGGACTGGCGACCTGTCCAGGGTGTGTCCTACCTGTCACCCAGTAAATTTGGACCCGCTGCGACCCTGAATAGGACATAGAGGTGTTAAAAACAGACAATGAATTGAATGTACATGAACAGTCATCACATCACCAAATGTAATGACATGGGCTGCGTCCGGAATCGCATACTTCCATACTCAATAGTACGTGAAATGAGGACGCGAGAGCGGTTAGTATGTCCGAATACATAGTATACACAAAGAGGTACGCGA